>NW_017534886.1:0-16820 GCF_001853355.1 Bactrocera latifrons
CCACCAAGGCATTATTCGTGAAAGGTATTATGCCGCTATATTTATTGCTTCATATTTTGCGTACTGGAAAGAGAAAGAAACGAATGGAGTTTAAARTTGTTTTGTATGGGAAGTAGGCGTCGAACATTTTTGCACTGTGGCAAGAAAATTGCCGCAGACTAAATTTAGTCGAAATCGATCGGACAGTCCATTAGATACGTGATTTAGCTAAGAGTGCTTGGTGACACGCTGGTAGTCCAATTTTTACCCCGTGTCCCATTAAGCCTTCTCATACTAATGTATTTGTAAAATTTCTCTGGCACATGATTTATCGCACTTCTAGCTTGGTGCGGACGAGGTTATCTTTTGATTTCATCAATTCTTACAGGGACGATAGCAGTGCTAAAGGGACTAGGCATAAGAGAATATGATTATTACAGCTTAAGTGCTTTAGGAGATATCTACATTAAGTGGAGTTAGAGGGTGGGGCACCCCCACCACTTCAAAACTTTTAGCTCACTGATGCTCTTTGCTACTGTGATTCCCTATGCTTAATTACAGTTCAATATATTAATTGATTGCTTAGTTGTGGTCTTTTAAACGTTTTTGATTTTTTGGAGTGTGACAGTGGTCCGGTTACGGATTAAGAAATTCGCCATTATTTTTTGCCAAGGAATCCACGTACCATTTTTCTCGAGATATATTAATTTTTACTCCAGTTACAGCCTGCACGGACGGACAGACAGATGGGCGGACGGCAAACAGACACTCACCGGGATTTTAGCCCGTTTTAGGTGCTACATAGAATCGTTGGTTAACTGCATTAAATGTTCCAAGAGTATAAAAATATTTTTCGAGATATTCAATAAATAGAGATAGAGACCAGGTAGCTAGCCAAAGCTGCATTTTGACATGCGTTTTTTTTTTTCAAAACTATGTTTTTTGAACAGGATTTTAATTAAATTTACACAGCTTTTTTTTAATWTCGCCTTTTTATAAACAATTACAGGTTGGTTTTTCCCGAAAATCAGGAAATTTCCGATTATGCACGAGATTATCCACTAATAAAGCTAATTWTTTTGCCCGATTGATTTTAGATGAATTTCCAAGATCAAGTCAATCGAAACATTATTTTATAATGCCATGTTTTTTCCTTATGTAAAGAAAATAATTTCCTAGTAAATAGAAAGTATTAAAAACTATTATTTTTTCACGTGTCTGACCACACCTAGCTCCTGGGTTCAGAAGCAGTACATTAACTTTATCTATTTATCTACAAGGTTTGAATGGCCTCTATGTCTGCATAACGCATCCCTTGCCTTTCATGGGYATTTTTCCGAAAGAGACGAAGTCGCACGGTGACATATCAGGTGAATACGGGAAGTGGCTACTGGTTGAAATGTGATTTTTGGTCAAATAATCGGTCACAAGCGTCGATCGATGAGACGGCGGCATTATCGTGCAACAAACACCAACTTTCATCTTCGCGATAATCGAGCCGAACACGTCGAATACGGCACACCAAATGCTTCAAAACTGCAAGGTAGAATACCGCATTAACGTTTTGGCTGGATGGAATAAATTTTTTGTGAACAATGCCCCTGCAATGAATGAATTCACGCTCAATTTCGATGGAATTTCCAGTGATCACGGATTTCAATTGGCCCACATGTTGATAGCCATTTATGTGCTCACTACCATTTTGAAAACGTTGAAACCATTCGCGCACTCTGCCACGGGATAGGCAATCATCACCATAAACTTGTTTCATCAATTAAAACGTTTGGGTAAAAGTTTTAAAAATTTTAAAACAAAATTTAATGTTGGCTCTTTGTTCGAAGCTCATTTTCTCACCGATAACACAAACATACTGACACTTAAAACGCAATAACTTTACTTCCAATCAATRAAATGTTATGAAATTCTCACTGGACAATCAATAAAGATAGTAGATTCTAACTCAGCAGTCGGCATATAGATGGCGCTACCAGGGGCGCTAGATTCAAAAAGTCTTGTTTACCTTGTACCTTGTATGTAACGAATTCTAGTATACGCCGATAATTCACGTTACCGCTCGAAATTCGCAGAGTTAAAGAATCTATACTTAATGTATGGAACCACATATCAGAATCTGAAAGGTGGAATCTCTATAGAATAACTTTTGATTTTAATGTAAAGAATATTGTTATCACCACTTTTGAACTTTTGTCGATTTATATTCAACCTATACTCGTTCCTTCCRTGGGAAGCACCAGGTGGAGAAGGACCTGGCTTCGCCTGGAATATCCAATTGACACCACGTAGCGAAAAGTAGTAACGACTGGCGCGCTTTTGTTAACTCGGCTATAATTGCGTAAGCTAAATTATTCCTAATTTACTATTTGAATAATGGATATATGCCTGTTCTATATTGTACATATATGAAATAATAATGAAATGCTAATAGACTTTGTTATAATACATTTCACTGTACTCGAATGCACACATACATAAATCTCTGTTCTTGGCAAATAATAAAGCATAATAAGATTTATAACTCATTTAATGGAGTTTAATGCAGTGGGCGAGGAAATGAAAGTGTGCGCAACATTTTAGAAAAATGGCAATAAAATATGGTAGGGCAACGGATAATGTATTTTGCATTGAGATGACCATCCAGTAGCAATAAAATCACTGGAGGCTTGACCTACTTAATAGTGAAGTAAACGAAATGTGAGGTGCGTTTCGAGAATAGGATGATAATATCTATATGATAAGGTGGAGAAGATAAAACGACATTTCATGTAAAAAAATKCTGAGAWAAGAAAAAACGTTAAATTCGGTTGTAACAATGCTGTAAAAAAGTTTTTCCACACTAGGTGTGGATTTGGATCACTTATGGCGTATGTCAGGTATATATTGTGGTGGTTCGATATCGGCGGGTCTAACAAATGAGCAGCTTCTTGATGAGAAAAGAACGTGTACTAAATTTCAGATTGACACAGACGGGCATGGCTAACGCGACTCAGCCGTCACGCAGATCATTTGTATATCGTCACCTGAAATGCAATATAACGTATCGTCAAAAATTTTTGAATTGAGTATCTTACTGATTACGATTCATTACTTCAAATTACATACATAATAATACATATGTAAAATATTTTAATTTTCTGCGCTCATATATGGACCAGTTTTAAAAAATATTACAAATTTTTTTTTCACTCATGCTCCATTTTCTTTCGTGTTTCATTCATGCGACTGAAAATTTCCGAAAATGTTGTTAMGTTATTTTGCATTTCAGGATGTGTACATTTTATAGGGTCTGCGAACTTAAAATATGCTGTTTAGGATATAGGTATACAGGTTAGGTGGATAACTAACAATGCACTTTGGCCTTAAGGAGGTCCATTGTGATTATTCAGGGTATAAAAATCGTAGAGAGGTAGAGGAACTAGAATTGATAAATATACTTGTATGTATATGTACATATATTTGAGCTTTTATCAATTTATTGTGAGCAAAAATATCATCTAACCTCCATCTTTGTGGTATAAAGAACACATAGAACCAGAAACCATTAAAGCCATTTGCTAGAGAATGAAAAGAGTTATCTTCATTTCATTTATTCGATTCCTTGTGAAAGAAAAGTAGTAGWTTCGATTCTTAGACCATTATTAGATCAACAATTTTTTCTCATATAAAAAATAAAATATTTTATAACAATTTTCATACTCTTATACTCTATACCAGTTGCTACAGAGTTTACCTAAGGGTTGTCTGTATCACCTAAAACTAATCGAGATAGATATAGGATTTTATTTATTATATACATACGTATATACATGAGGAAAAAAGTTTAAATCCGGTTGACTGTCYGTCTGTCCGTCCGTCCTGTAACTTGAGTAAAAATTGAGATATCTCGATGAAACTTGATGTGTTGATTCCTTAGTACAAATTCGAGCTCTAGATAATCGGACCGCTGCCACGCCCAAAATTGTGGCCAAATGTCTAGTTAGATAATCGTTTTTCATAAACACAAGTTATATTCCAGTCTCGTTCCATTAAATTTTGAAGCRTAACTTTCATGTTTGTACGGACTATAAAGCGCTTAAATACTAACACATCATAGGTCAACTGTTGCCATCATAAATAATACAGCATGTGCATGACGAAACATGCAACAAATTTTGAATTCCCATAAAAGTTTGAAAATAACTGTCCAAAATATGATTCCCTAAAAAGCAAATGCCCACTGTCTCTCCGAATTGTGAACAGCCGGTGTTATTGAGTTTTTCGTTTAGCCAAATGATTTGTTTTCCGAGACCAGCTACAACAAGTTCACATCATGCTTGTTGAGCCAGACAGCGGCGCACCGAGTGTAACTGCATCACCACCCATGCTACGAACAACCAAACGAATTGTCGACGCTCCCTAGTCTTTTTCACTTAAACATTCATAAATGTCATTTAACACGTTGCACATTTTCAGGCGTCATAACAAATTGTTGCACTGGCCGTTAAAGCTAAAAGCTACAACAAATGAGAATGCAAACATTGTCGCTCACAACTATTTTTCACACTTTCGGCATTTGTGTTCGTTTTTGTATGTATAACGGTTGTTCCTGTCAACACCGSCTGTCATCAGCAAGGCTCTTTCCTTGTTAGTTGCCTACCTGGACAGCAGCTGGATTTGTTGCTGACTTCGTTTTGTTGTGAGCTCTCCAGCAAATGGACATTTCAACGGAACATTTGTGTTGACAACGACGCGAGAMTAAAATGTAGAAAAAGTCCAAAGTAAAAATGGCGGCATTTGCAACTTACAGTAATGGTGTTGCCACTGCCAACATACGGATTACAAAAACGGCACAGCACTTATTTTTTATTGGATATTTAGACAAGAGCTTGCAATTAAATGGAATGCCACGAATCTCAGTAGATTTTAATTTAAAACTTTTATTGACTTGAAATTTCTTGGCAATGAATTTTTTGGCATTCCGCAGCATCAACTGTATAAGTAATCAAGATTAAGAAACAGTGCGTGCCAAAAGAAAAGCTTCAATGGGAGTAGTAAGTTATTTTTTATTACTTTATTGACCATCAACTATAAAGTCAAAAAAGTGAATTGCATTGTTAAAAAAAACTTTTCATCTAATTTAGTGTAAAGGTAATTAAAAATTGTCGCAACATGTTGCTAAAGAGTACTGTAGTTGTGTGTACCTAAAACTATTCGATCTAGGTATAGAGTAATATATATATATGGTGCTGCATTTCGAGATTCCCTACTTTTTTAAAGAAAAAACATAGAAATTTTAAATTTAATGGAAAATATTTATTATCATTCGAAACAATATTCTTTGGCATTTACTTTTTGAAGATTATCTCTTTCAAATGTTGGTCGCGACTATGTCTCAGATAGTCTATCCCTTGATTGCAATTTTCGATGACTCGTTCTAATCGAAGCGGGATTGTACGCATAGACTTTACATATCTCCACAGGAAACAGTCYCACAATGTGATATCACACGATCTCAGTGGCCAATCGACCGGCCCAAAACGTGAAATTATCTGCTAACCGAAGKGTTCTCTCAACAAATCCTTTGATTGATGCGATCTRTGGGAAGTTGCGTCGTCTTATTGAAATCAATTGTCATCGAGAAAACGAGCTTCAATTTCAGGCATCAAATTATCGGTATTACGGTGCGAGAATGGTCACCRTTGATGGTTTCGTTCACACAGCCAAAATTTTTGAAGAAATATAGCCCGATAATTCCACCGGGCTACAAACCCAACCAATTCGTTGTTTTTTCTGTATGAAATKTCTTAAATCTCTTCAGGTTGCTCTTTGTCCTATTGTTTGCCGAGTCGGTGCCGAGTCRACTCTCCACAGTCTTCTTGTACAWTCTCAGCTRMAGCGATTATAYTAACTATAAGTTGAGCGAAGTGCGCGAAACGCATTCTTTACAGAATTGTTAATGTTATATGATAAATAGTTAGGATGCCGAACCGAGTTGAATTCCGAGTGACGGTCTGACTGTTCGGCTGCGCAAGGGGTAACTYGAGTAARACTTGAGATATCTTAATGAAACTTAGAACACRTGTTTCATGGCATCAAGTGGGCGTGGCCTCACCTCCTCATAGGTTTAATGACCATATATCACAACTAATAGAACAATTTCAAGCAAGCTTACCGAGGTGAAAATATTTGACCATTTCTTATGTCCTGTAAAAATGGCTTCAATTACATAAGTGATAACCAGGCCCACTCCCCATGTAACTATTATATTGAAAACTACTAAAAAGGCGATAACTCAATAAATAMATTCATAAGAAGCATTTGACTTTACACCGGAGATAGTATTGAAGGCCTCATAGSAGTTGTAAAATCGCAAAAATACTATTCCTTGTCAAAAGATCATAGGTTTTCAAGTTCTCAGAACAWATGAACTATAGTACCAAATCGCTAAAAGTATGAAATATATTATTGAAATYCAYKGATAATCTTTTCCTGATWAGAGTGTGTYCTTGATTGGCATWCYATATAAAAAAGATTACAAGTTTCAGGAACTGTCATGCTCTCTCGTCAAAGAACGTATATTGTACGTATATTTTACGTTCTCTGCTCTCGTTTTTGGAGAATGTTATTCCATAAGCATTACTCATAAGTCTCTCTTAGAAGCCAAGTAAGAYGACTCCTCAAACTATTTTTTTCTTTCGACTAAACATAATATGGATCRCTATACGTAAACAGAAAGATAATGGGTCTCATTGTTCTGCTTAAACAATAAAATCGCGGTTATTATTTTTATTTCTAATTGTCCAAGATGTTTTACTTTGGAAAAATATTTGTTTCGKTTGTTATGTTTCAGTAATTCACAAAACGGAAAACTACGAGAACGTWTATAAAATGAATGCTTATAAAATAGGTTATACCTAGGAGTACAGCCCCTTTGGGCTCAATTAACGCTAGATTTGCCGTTTGGTACACCATCGTTAGACTTTTACATCTTAATATCACGATTCATCGTTTTGTTCAAACCATTTGGGGTTCTTATGTTTATTTATTCGTGAATAATTATTTTGTTTCTTTCAAAGTAATCACCCCAGATATGTTGCACTTCCGAGAGCGTGTTTTTCTATCCTCAAAACAATTAAATACATCATTCATCCTCAATCATAGCGTAGCGTCATTCCTTTCTTCTTTTTTGAACACAGCCCGTAATTATCTCCGCCATAGTTTTTTTATGTAGACTTTAAGATTTTGTATCTGMTGTAGTGAAAGAGTACGATGTCCGGTTTGTATAAAAAACTTTTCTGCAATTGGTGACTACACAGCAATTRATCTATGACGAGTAAAAGGCTAGTAAAATCGCTGTCTGTCTGYGTAAACGGTCGTTTTCACTATCCGCCTTAATTATTCTCTACATCCCTTATCTATGGCTAGTACATCCGCTTAGAAGATGCTAGCTGAGTTTAGTAGACGGAAACATAGCTCACATTTCGCTTTGGAGTAGTTCATTTCACCAAACCCTTTCCTCATTCTCGTTGGAGAGTATTCTCACCAGAAGTTACTATTGAAATCCAGCCCTGAGAATATGTACCCTAATTTATATAGATTCGTATCGAGCTGGTTCAGAACTTCGCTATSTTCAAAACCATTCCTATTTCAAACAACAATAAATGGTGTAAACTGATTCATATTTTATTCTGCTGTTGTCAAGGGTTTCATTCCAAGATCCAGAAATATGTTTGAGTTTCTCCGAGGTCATCAACAATTTMCATCGAAGATTGTTTCGGTTACAAGATAAATTATTTTTATTATTAGTCAGTTATAATACTTTCGAATACTAGGTAATCAATRCCCCCTACCCAAGTTCTAGACCATTCCCACGACARTCGGGTCTAAGTAACTGGAACGTTCACGGATTTTTCATCGAATCAATGTAAGCGGAAAGGATCCAGACTTTTTATCGGCGCAAGAAGTGTCAACTAGGCAGAATTCCACCGCTACAACAATAAAAATATTCAAGCTCTAGATATATTCCTATGTGTATACTTTATATTTTCAGTTCGATTTATACTTAGTTGGTAAATATTTAGTTTACCATAGATATTAACGCAGCACTTTTCAAGAAAACTGTAAATAAAGATTATCCCATATATACACACACATACACGTATTTACTATGCAAGATGACGACGCCGAGGGAAAAACTCGGTCAAAATTGGCAAATAAAAAAATGTACGCAATTATGTTGCACAAATATTTGCTTATTTATACTGATTTTTATACCTACTTCAGCTTCTATAATTTGCTGTGTGCTACTTTTCCATTTTTCCCCTTTCACCTTCTTCACTGTGCTGCACTAGTGGAGGGCAAATGAAAACCTAAGCACATACACGTTGGAGAACAAAACGTGAATGCATCCAAATGTACATGTGCACAAGCAGCTGGCGCCTTAAGATCCAAGCAAGACCGAGAACCAAGATATAGAAAAAGAAACTCAACCGGAAATCCAAAGAAAAACTGCAATGCAATACTGAAAAAGCTGAATAAAACGCCATCGGTAGCCGGCAGGAGCGCCAAGAGCGTCAGTTGCATGAATRTGAAATGAAAATAACACATCCCAGGCACGTAAGGCAAACATGGAACATTATATTGTACAAGCAGACTTCATTACGGTATTTAACCAGTGTAGTTACSAATGCGAACACCAAACCCGGAAGGCCACACCAACACCATTGTACATTGGTTGTCAGCAATTCTGAAGCGCCTAAAAATGCCCAACCTCCTGCTAAAAAACCCAAAAGCACCACGTTGCATTACAACGAAGTCGACTCGTGCTCTTGTTGTTGGCTGTGCAAACTGCTGCTCGTTTTGTGCACCCATTGCAACCATTCGCTATGCGCCCTCTGCCGTTATGCTCACTTGTTCAAAGCGATCACAATCTGCTCGGACATGAGACAAACAAAAGTTGTAATCGTGTTGCTATCGAAGAAAAAATACTCGAAATTCATACAATTTCTACTGTTCAACCATCTTGAACATTTTTGGCGAAACGTCAAAATGGGGGCAAACAAAGAGGAATTGAAACTGTGCCAGMTAAAATAAAACAAACCGAATACGTTGAAGATATGTCGAAGAAGTGCTTTCGAAGTTACTGCTCAGTAGCGTAAACAGACGGACAACTGCTCTTAAAACTGTAAAATGTCATGCAACTGTGTTGCGGGTTGAAAGGTTAGTGTGGAAACTCTTGTGMCAAGGTTGGTCTTTTGCGCATACTATATTTAATAATGGTACTTATTACTACGAACTAAAATGGGATAACACTCCTCAACATCGCATATATCGAACACACTAGCCACAGCCAAATCTTGTAAAAGCTCCGTAAGTATTGGGAAGAACCTCTTGGAGAAAATAATTCGAGCTGCACAATTAAATAAGGAAGCTACTATAWTCTATAAGATTGTAGAACTGCTGACGTACGCCGATAACATCGATATCATTAGACATAACAACCGCGYCGTTCTGCTTCCTCTAGATTGCRCAAAGAAGCGAAGCAAATKGGTCTGGTAGTGAATGKGGYTTKGACGWAATATCAGCTATCACAAACAAATTGTTGACAGTCATAACTTTGRAGTYGTGGAATATTTCGTCAGACTCGAATCTCAAGGCAGAATATGTCTYGCCAACAGGTGCTACTTCGGACTAAGTAGGGGATTGAGAAGTAAAGTCTATTTTCGGCGAACAAAGACCRAACTCTACAAGTCACTTATACTCCCAGTCCTGAGGTATGGTRCAGAAGCATGGACGATGACAACATCTGATGAGTCGGAGTTACGAATTYTCGAGAAAACGTCTCTGCATAAATTTTATGATTCTTTGCGCAAAGGCAATGGCGAATRCCGCAGTCRATGGAACGRTGAGCTRTCCGAGATATACGATGACATTGACATAGTTCAGCAAATTWAGARACAGCGGCTAACTGACTATGTCATGTCGCTCGAATRGATGGAAACACTCCAGCTCTGAGAGATTAACATTTACCAGGTGAAGAAATTCTTTAATAATGAACATATATTACATAATTACATCACTGATACATTGCCTTTTATATTTTGGGGTTTGACATTACTAGTGTGTTAATCTGACAGCTCAGAACTTTATCGTAAAGTTTGTCATTTTTGTTTACTTAGTACACACTATTTTTCACATACGAGTACTAGCACTATTTGTGTTGTTTATGGTAACTTTAAATACTCAGCTCGGTCGAAAAATGRAACGAAATGTACAACTTTCGACGTAGATTAACTCAGCAACAGTGCATCGATTAACATAACTAAGTTTTTAACAATAAAGCTATGACGTATTCAATCCAAGTCCACGACCAAGTCGAATTTCGGGAAGGTCGTTAAAAATCCATTGTTGTTCAGGAAACTAAAGTAATATTGCAAGATCCGTCATGTGACTTATCATGAGATTGAGTCAACTATAGGCATTAGATGGGCTAGCGTATTATTCAATATGGCATGAACATTTGACTGTGAAAAAATAATTTCACGTTGGATCGCACACAATTYATCGATCGCTCAAAARMTGGCTCGTGTCAATTGGTTGAGAAAAATTTTAACAAAATGCGATAGGGATGCTTCGAAAAACTATGAAATCGTGACAGGTGATGAATCGTGCATTTACGTATGTAAGTATGGGTATTTCAGGATGAGCCGAAGCTAACAAAAGTTGTTAGCACACGAAGCATTTCCAAGCAAATGGGTGCCTGTGTTTTGGAAAACTAAACATGTCGCAACAAAACTACTGGACCAATGGAGTACAGTAAATTCTGAGTATACAACAATTTGTTTGCCGGTTGTCTTTCAAGAAATCAAAAAAAACCAACCGCCGAAGACGGATCACTACTCTTCACCAAAACAATGCTAGCACAGCGCCCTCCACTTCGACTAAAATAACCGCATTTTTGAGCACTCAAAACATCGATTTGATAAGCTATCCTCCGTATAGTCTTGACTTGACACCGAATAACTTTTTACTTCCGCTCGTAAAAAATAAACTAAGAAGTCAACGTTTTTACATGTTGTGTGGATACCTCAACCAGAGTGGCAAAAGTGCATCGAAAACTCGAATGGAAAGTATTTTAAAAAGATATTGCGAGAATGATGAACATGTGAGTGAAAAGAGTGGAAGTCGTTRTTTACACTTAATATGAAATTGTGACAGTTTGATTATGGGGTTATATCCACTTGTAATTTTGATTATTTTTTTGCATATTTGGAATGCATATATATTCGAGAAAATTATCTATAAATTTCAAAGTCATCCGGTAAATAGTTTCGGAGTATTGAGTGTATTTGTAAGGACGTCTGCGAGCGTTTGGAAGTAGGCGGAACCGTAACCCGGAGTAGCCACAACTTTAATGCGTACTTCTCCGAAACTATTTAACCGATTGACTTGAAATTTTCACAGGATCCTCTTAGATACTTTTGTCAGATAATSATCAAAGGAAAAAAGTTTCTGAYAAAAATTTCGATTTTTTAAGTCACTTTAAAGTGTAAATTTTCATGGAAAAAAATATTTTCTTTTCTTGGGAACTCGCCGCTTTTTCTAGGATCAAAATTTTTACTATTTTTTCGATTATTAACAGTATTTATCTATCACAAAAGTAAGCCTTTTGGTTTTTTTATTTCAGATAACTTACATCATCACTGTCAAACACCTTTTTGTGGAGGACTTTCAGGAGATCTACTACAGAAACGACGTAACCCAATGTTTTTATTAACACTGAAAAAATCTGATRTTAAACGTTCAAAAGAAGATGTAACGGATTTTTCAACAGGGACGCTACAAAAAGGACCGGCATGGACACCAAAYGACGCCATATTCTTTCCCGCTCTTTTGACATTTTCATTTAGACAATCTGTCATTTCATCATGGAAAGACATACGATTCATCAACGAGCCAAAATTATTMAAATTTACTACTGAAAGTCGGATTCAGTGGGCTCAACTTTAAGAGCGCTACATCCACTTTATGGTCGTCACAATGGTCAAGTCGGATCAATAAATAAGCGTCTAGTGAAAAAATTTTATCCACCGAAAAAGTACAAAATGTACCATTGAGACAAAGAAATGCCCGTAATGTCGAGAATATTTCTGCCGCTAGCGCATCAATTGAGGAAGACCCAAATCTGTCTCTCACATGTCGTTCTCAAGCATTGGGCATCTCTGTGACGTCTTGTGACAAATTTTGCGAAAAAATCTTGGTCTATATCCCTACAAGATCAAATTGACGCAAAAACTGATGCCGCTTGACCACCAAAGTCGTCATATGTTTGTGAATTGTGTTGAGCAACAACTTGAAAATCACCCGGATTTTCATCGAAAATTTCTCTTCAGCGATGAGACTAATTTCTGGCTGAATGACTTCATCAATAAGCAAATCTGAGTTATTGGTCGGGCAGCAATCCACACGTATTCCACGAATCACCATAAAATAAAGAATTTTATTGATATCCTAAACTGTTTTTGTTTTACTTAAAAAAACGTTTGTAGCGCTCTTATTGAAAAATCCATTATACGAGTATACTCTTTTGGTAGGATAGTTGTTACGATGGTCATTCAATTCTTTCCGTTTTCAATAATCACCGCAGTACTATCACGAAATCAATTAGGTGAAATTACATTAAGACAGAAGGTTATTAATAATACCYCCCAACTATAGAAAAAATTCGTCAGCTCATAATTTATAATTTATTTTCATAAGAGAAATTACACTGCGCTAATTTAACATACCCCCTRTAACAATAATTATTTTTTCTTCTTTCCAAACTATCTTCTCAACCTCCTACTATGTACGAATGTTGACATACGCGCGCATCGCTTCTCTCAATTCGATTGTCATTTTATCAGTCACTCAYTCAGACAATTCGCTGATTGTCTGTCACACATTATGTGTGACATGCCGCTGCCTTTCTGCATTGATTTGATTACATGTCGCGCATATTTCACACATCGCAGCTCGGATTTATACCAAGCCAACTTGCCAGCGCCCACAAAGGAAACGAGACGCAACGCCACCATAAAACCACAAAAACACACAACTCACAATCCCAAACCCCAAGCCCTGCGCGTAAAGTTTCCTCACGAACTCTTTAAATACAACATATACTATATATGCAGAGAGATATTTATGTATATCTATCAGTTCATTTAAAACAACGGTTTTGCGGCGCGTTCCCAYGATACAGCTCGCCCCAACTAACCTCCATCCGCTTACCACCTCCATTTTGTTAGCAAAGCCAGCGGCGCCCATTTGCATTCTGGGTTAAGTAAGGTCATGTTCGCTCGCATTGCTGCTRCTTCGCCACGGTCAACACAGCACGTGACTACCGCTACTAGCAATGCCATCATTGCAAGACCAAAGCTTTGCGATGTCGTTTCGCGGATTTATCTGGAGGACTGATGCATGGCACAATTATGCGCTTGCACTTATACTTCAGTCGCCACGAAACTCTTTACGAAAGCAATCCGCTTGACGAGTTCASTATGTCATTCCTATTCGTGTGTTCGAACGGAGAACGGTACCTCTTTCTCTCTGCATGTATTTTCGGAGCAAATGCGCTGAATAAAGAGTCGCATGAAAAGGGCATGCATAAAAGCACTCAAGAGTATTAAATCGCAATTTGAGCACCCACACAATGGGGTGAAATGAAATTTTTGAGTCCAAGTGATAAGAGCGGCAAGTTTCCCTGGCGAGGAATTTMTATCGGTTAAAAGCTCTCAGAAACAGTTAAAGCTCCATCAGTGTGCTTTTCACCTTAAAATTAAAGCTTKGAGTGCAGTAAAGCTTACCAAGTATAAATGTTGTGCTTGCAAAGTCACAAAGAAAAGGTATTGGCGCTTCAGTGCTTTCAAATTATTAAAGCTCTAATTCGGCACAGGGTTACAGCGGGTAACGATATGTGAATTAAAATGTTCTAATTAAAAAATAAACCTGGATGTGCTTTCCATAAGTCGTAATACCTTTCAAAAAAGTGTCGTAGCAAAAGTTGAAATTAAATGAAGCCTAAGTTTGGGTGTAAGCATACTCTTGCAACTTGCCAAGACCAAAGCCATCATATCAGGTCATATCATTATAAACGTGAACCGCCCCGCGTATTGAAGGCTGTTTCGGGGATTGGCGAAAACGTTAACACAAGTGTATTGGGGCCAAGAGGGATTACTTTGATGGGGACGACATAGAGTTTGAGGAATACATTAAGAATTTTAAAATCATGAACAAAGTCTTGCTATTTTTTGCTCATACGAGTATAATTAAAAGAAAAAGATGCCCTCTCAGATTTTTTATCATATAAAAGTGTGTTACCAGAAAAGGATGGTGGTATCAGAAAAGGATGGTGGTATCAGAAAAGGATGGTGGTATCAGAAAAGGATGGTGTTATCAGAAAAGGATTCTCTCCTCATTTATGTAATATATATCATGGCTTTACCAATATTGTCGATGAAATGTGGGGTCTTATTATTCCGTCTGATTTGGACAATCTTTGCACACTTCAAAAGCCTTATGGGTGCAAAGTTTTTGATTTTTTGTTGGGTAAACTGGAAAGTTAAGGAATGAGGAATCAAATGGAATTTAAAGTTACGTTGTATGGGAAATAACTATGGTTTTGTTTAAGTCCATTTTGGTAACTAAATTATGGAACCTAAATATAATATTATATACAAAATTTAGTTGAAATCGGTCGAGTAGGTCCCGAGATATGAGAATATACCTAAATGTGGGCGGTACACGTTCATCGCCTATATACATGTATTCGGTCAAAAGTCTGCTGGAGTAACGAAAATCAGTATAAGTTTTTAGTATAGAGCTGTACAGTAGAGCTGGAGGACTTCTCCGACCAATTTYCCATCTTCAGTAGCAACATAACCCAAAAAGCATTTTTTTCTTCAAAGTTTTGTTCAGATGTCATCAAGGGTACTTTCTTTATATGGTATAGTATAATTTATTTAGATAAAATAGTTTTTATGAGCAGTAGGCGCCATCGCAGTCCGATGTAGAAGTGATGTTGAGCGCCAAATTTAGTTGAAATTGATATAGTACTGCATGAAATATGGGATTTTATATAAAAGTTTGCTTTGCCTTTTTTATACGTATTTACTTCCATATTTCTTCGAAACTCTTCCTTGCATTCATTACAGAAAATTGTAGTGCTTCTGMTGTGTTCCTTTTAATAATCGTACTTTTTGATAGCTTAGCATAACCGTTATATGAATGTGGTTATAATCCGACCAAAGCCTGACCAATTTCATTTATTTCTGGCTGTAAAACAGATTGAATATACATACTCGTTGCACCCAAATCTCATCCTCATCGATGCTTGGAAATTTTGCTCGGAAAGGTCTGATCTTCTTAGACATTCCAAGAATCCTTAGAGCGAAGCCAAGACACTTGGGAAGTTCGAGTGGATTCAGTTTCTGCACAAGCTGTATTCTGTACGGTTTCAATTTAAGAAGTCGACGTAAACTCTTCACGGTCTTCGTTTACTCTATCAGCTGAGGCTGCTATATTTTCTTCACTGCGTGCTGGTGGTGGTCTATTCGGTCGAATATTATCCAATAATAAAAGCTGGGTGTCAATATGGGCGATGGTGTTGCGAATAGTACGCTCAGTAGGCCGCACACAAAACATTCTTTATATAACGTGTGAATCTTGGAAAAGAACCGTCTTCTTCCCCGCTTCTTTTAACTAGACGAAAAGGAACTGCATTTATGCCAGGTTGTCTGCATTTTTTCCCCAACAAACTACTACGGCTGTGTAAAATGACGTTGGGCAACACCAAAAGTTCTTTTAGGATCGGTAAAGACCTCCCCCAGTCTTTCGATACCAAACGAGATTTAAGGAGGGGCTTCTTATCCTGTGACCTCTTCAATTTACTGCTACGTTATACCGATGACATCGATATCATCGGCCATAAGAACCGTCGATTCTCTCCAGGTTGGACAAAAAAGCGAGCAGACGCATTTGGTAGTGAACGAGGGCAAGGCGAAATATCTCCTGTCATCAAATAAAACAGTCGTCGCATTCGCTCCCACGTCACTGTTGACAGTGTTAACTCCGAAGTCCTAGACAATTTCGTCTATTTTGGAACCAGCATTACCGCCAACAATAACATCAACCATGAAATCTACACAAAATAACTCTTGCCAACAGGTGCTACTTCGGACTGAGATGGAGGAGTATAATCCTCTCTCGACGAATAAAGACCAAATTCTACAAGTCACTCATCACCCCCTCCTGCTATATGATGCAGAGGCATGTGGGAATATTATAATATTATTATATATTTATCTCTTATAATATAATATTATCTCGAACAAGCACTTGAGTTTAATGGTACAAACAGCTATCTGACGAATTTTATTCTACATGAACTGAAGCTGGAGGAAGTTTAAAAGAAGGTATAAACAACAAGTGATGCAGAGGTGATTTGGGAAATTTAAACTACATGCGATGTGAAAAAGCGAGATCTGTTATTATTTAACAAAATTTTTAAAATTATATATGCCTCCCGTATCTCTACCATCCAGACATTTTAGAGGCTTACCAATAATTTTATACGCTGAACAGGGTATATTAAGTTCGCTATGTATTACCTGTCTCTTATACACATCTAGATGTGTATGCCTCCCGTATCTCTACCATCCAGACATTTTAGAGGCTTACCAATAATTTTATACGCTGAACAGGGTATATTAAGTTTGTCACGATGTTTGGACTGTCTCTTATACACATCTAGATGTGTATAAGAGACAGGGTCAACACAGCACGTGACTACCGCTACTAGCAAT
>NW_017534886.1:17000-27305 GCF_001853355.1 Bactrocera latifrons
TGCAACCGAAGTTAATGTTTTTTCTTGTTTTTATATATATCATGCATATACATATAAACTTACCATATACAGTTAATACCACGTTGTATTTTGCGAGAGAACAAATATAATATTAAACACACTGTCTTTATGCAGTCTATATTATGAGGCGAGGTATTTTTTTTTCGTCTATATGTACTTCGTACTCGTAAGGTTTTTGGCATCTGTACAAAAATTATATATGTGTATATTTGTTAAACGAACATTACAACCACTGCATTATCCGCATACTTTATACTCCGGAAATAATCAAAGTTTTCTAGGCCAGCAACCACAATTACAGTAGCATTGACAGACTTTCAATAAGTCCCCCAATATTTTCTTATTATAGAAAGTGGTATTCTATAATAAATTATTATTTTAGGTATATTTTCCCAGAAATCCTAAATATTTTTCCGCAGGGAAWTTCAGTATGAAATATAAAACCTTTTTGAGCAACAACTTTTATAGCAATTTATAGTATTCAAGGCGTATGCTTAAAGCTTTCTTACTAGCKTAATTAGTTAAAAAGCTGTTCAAACAAACAACGGAAATGCATTCTATTTGCACYCTTAGTAAATTCACCTACCAAGCTACAACACCGCTTATGTACGTTTAACAAAACTGCTGTATCATGTTAGCAGATTTCACATACCCATCCGGATTAAAAGTAATARAACATAACATCTTTTTTTAAATTAGTCTATACTTATTGATGCAAATATTTTCTAGTTTCTTTAATAATTGCGAAATTTTTTAAAACAGAAGTTATTTTTGCTATTTCGAGCACCGTTCTTACACATCACGGAAAACCGGACTGTGAAAGTGTCAAAAGTAACCCTATCCGGACGGTTCAAATTGTAAGCCATTAACTTATCAAAAAGTCGCACAACGCAGTTTTTACTAATAAGCGACGAAACTATTGGAAAATATATATTTAGTTAACATATTTTTTTAACTAGCGCAAATCACTACTTTTATGGAAATTGCGCAAAGTCTGTACAATTTAAATTCTAGCAAATCAAGACACCTATCATAGTATTATTCATAATTTCTATTCATCTTAATGTTTAAATAGCAACTAACTTCGATCAAACGATTGTTCTCATCCTCATGCTTGTATGCGATGGCTTCTTTGGTAAATTGATATTAGTAATCCCGGTTCGAGCAACACCCAACTTTACAACTTGTATAAGAAAAAAATGATATGATTAATATGTGGCTTCAAGTTTTAGAGTGTTATATACAATTAGAATTTTCAAAAAATGAATTTTTTTATTTCATTTTCTTAATGTACATATATTTAGTAATACACACAGAAAATTCCGATGAATATTTTCGAAGCTACACGCAAATTTGAAAAGGCCTTTCAGAGTGCTTAGAAGTACAAAGCCAAACTATAAAACAACACACTGTTCCCACCAAATTTTGTGGACTAGTTTTTGGAAAATAGCACATATTGAAATTATTAAGGAGAAATTCTTTCTCAAAATATTTTAAATTCTGTTATATATGTACATATGTATATTGTATTAATAAATTCCAAGCCGGTATTGAACTGAACCTGTCGAACCGAAGTTCAGAGATACTCCTTAAACCTGCTCTAGTACCGAAACAATWTTTTTCTAAATGCAAAACACAAATGTGATGTCTACTATATGATTTACCTAAACAAAACTTACTATGAGTTTCCTTATAAACTATTGTCCTTCAGAATAAGTCTTTTTGTTTAGAAGTGATTTATATTGTTAAAGATAGTTCATTGTGAATCCAGAAGTTCTCATCTAGTTGAATATTAAACATCGACCAATAATCTGGAACCCAYCATAATATGTGAGTTAGCTCAAKAAAAAAGAGAGAACGTGTTTCCCTMTAACGTTGCATACTTGTGCTTAAAATGAATAAAATCGTGTGAAAACTCATCCTAGACTCCATATAACTAACAAACCTTATGTACTTGAAGGTACTTTCCTCACTTGAATCCTTTGCAAATTGAAAAAGTATAACATGTTCGTTGTATTCAAACTTTTCCCTTTATCTCTTCCTTTCTTTTTAAACTTAATTTCGCAAATGCTTGACAATCAAGAAGGAGGTGTTAAAATGATATTACTTCGTCTTCTCCCAAGTAACTCATACTAGAACTGATAACCCATAATATTCAAACCATAAGTCTATTACAATGTCTGTAACAATCAGAGGGAAACGTTGGAAATCATATAAAWTAAATATATAAATGATCAGAGTAACAAACTGAATCGATTTAGCCATATTCGTGTGTCTGTATATTCGTCTATATGTATGTATATATGTGAACTACTCATCTATCACTTGTCTGAAGCACCCTGCGTCCTGTAACAGTAGTTATACAAAAGCCAAAATTCACCAAATTATTTAACAGTATCCTCACGAGATTATTCATATGTGATCCAAATGTAGAATGCGTCGCATCGTGCTATTTTACAAATACCAATTTTGCAATTATTATGTGAATAATATTATATTTAATATCTGTTTACTTTCATTATGTCATTCTATTTTATAATTCCACAAATATTTTAATATCATACATTCATTATAATTAATTTGTTTAAGTATATTTCGCTTGTATTAAATCACTTTATTTACAAAATATATGTTTATTTATTCAATGTGCATTCGAAAATGTTTTAGAAAAACAAAACAACACAACAGTTTCACTACATTTTCGCATATCTTTAAATACATACATATTTTGCGTTCTAGACTATTCGGATAATTCAGTATTTAATAGTTAATATGTACAGCCTCCAACGTGTGCCAAGTCACATGTCTTATGTATCCTCTATACCTTCCACCGCACTACCGGCATCAATGGAATCATTACATATAGAGAGATCGGATTCCGAACTTGAATGACTGCCACGACTCAAAGAATGAAACTCCTCGCCTTGTTTACTAAGCTCATCGGCATCTTCAACACCACAACTAATCGGCGATGAAGTTCGTGCATCGTTGTTTAAATTCATTGTGTTGGCATTCGGCATGCCCCTATTGGTCAATATAGGCGTCCCTACAGCAATACCAGCACTCAAGTTCTCCGCTGTACTCGGCAATTGTGTTTGACGTAGGAGAGCGAGTCGTTGTTGTGTGATTTCCAAATGATGTTTTCGCCACTTGATGCGTCTATTCTGAAACCACACCTTCACCTGTGCTTCTGTTAGCTGTAGAGTGTGTGCTAGATAAAGTCGCTCCGGACCGACCATATACTGTTGCCGCTCGAATTCAGCTTCTAATCGCTCTAACTGTTCGGGCGTGAATATAGTGCGAACACGCTTGTTCTTCATAGAAGATTTTTTTCCATTACTCTCTGCAATTATAACGAAAAAGTGGTAAGATATCTTTATTAAAAGTGATCAGTTTTTATGAATATGTAAAAATAAAGTCGGATTTGAAAATATTAAGGGACATACGAGTGCTTAGAATTTTCAAAATGTTAGCGTGGCCCGCCTCTAAACAAATTTAAGTACAAGGACAATTTATTTATGGTCTAGCAACATGTTTCAGCAGAGAGTATAGTAGTTTTGTTCACCTATCGGTTGTTCGACATAGATACAGGGTTCCCCTTCTTCTTTATTGGCGTCGATACCGCTTACGCGATTATAGCCGAGTTTACTACAGCGCGTACAGTCGTTCTTCTTTTTCGCTGCTTGGCGCCAATTGGATATTCTAAGTATAGCCAGGTCCTTCTCCACCTGGAGAACGGAGTGAAGATCTTCCTCTCATTTCTTCTACTGCGGGTACTGCGCAGAATACTCTCAGAGCTGGAGGGTTTTCATAAATTCGGATGGGATGACCTCATCAGCGTAGCCGCTGTCTATTGATTTGCTGAGCTATGTCAATATCGTCGTATATCTCGTACAGCTCATCGTTCCATCGAATGCGGTATTCACCTTTGCCAACGCGCAAATTCTTCCTCAGAACGTGTCTCTCGCCAACTCGTAAGACCGAGTTGCCAGTGACGTGGGAGCTCAGTCTTGAGTGCGACGACGGTTTGTTTAATGACAGGAGATATTTTGTCTTGGCCGCGTTCACTACCAGACCCCTTTGCTCCGGTTCTTGCCCAACCTGGAGAAAGCAGAACTAAAAAAATGGAGCTATGTGTAGGAAAGTTCTCAGAGCGCCATTCACTTGGAATATGCCTTAAGAATCTCACGACTTCCAGCATTAGAACAAGTATTCTCTAGGTAGCCAAAAATATCCGTTTGAAGACTAGTTAAAGTGCGAAGGCGAAACATCCCTCCTCATGGTTGTGAACTGTGTTTGGGACTTTCCACGTAAACAATACCCCCAATGAAAAAGGTACAGGGTATTATGATCATAATGGTAACACGAGTTTAAATCCAAGTAACTGTGTTCCGTCCAACCGTCTGTGCAACCGATAACTGGAGTAAAAATTCAGATTTCTTAATGTCATATGAAAGTACTTGTTTAAGGTACAAAACTGTAATTTGGTACCAGAGATCACCGTAGCATGGGATCCCTTTGAGCTAAAATTGTAAGCAATGGGCGTGGCACCCCTTTAAAAGGCTATAGTGTGACACTTTCAAAAAAAAATTTTTTTATTTGCTTTTTCGATAGCTTACATTTTCATAAATATTCTGTGAAATCGGGAAGGTCATATTATGAATAATTTATGGATGCCAGCGTTCTAAAGAGCGACCGCTCGGAGGTGCAATTATATATAAGTGAAAATTTAAACGCGTTTTTCTCGAAACAACTTTTTTCAAAATTGCTGGCGTCATAACTCAACGAGAAATGACCGATGGACTTAAAATTGAAACTGAGTATTTCTGAATACATTTACTATTCAATGCCTTACGATCTTTTTTTACCTAAAAAAAAAACGATTTTTTTTTAAATGGCGCCATTTTGTTAATTTTTAATATTTTTCAAAGATCGTAGGTCATTGTATAGGAAATATCTTTAAGTTTAATAAACTTTTTATAATTTTTTTCTTCAACTACTCATTTGGCCGGAATCAGCCAGTAAGTAATTTTTCAAAATGAAAAAAATTCATGAAAATCGCCTCATTTTTCATGCGTCACTCTGGTACAGCCTCTTAATAAACGTTTTTTTTTTTCAAACATGTAAGGCTAAATCAACCAAACTTTCTGACAACAAGTCTCCTTAGCATCTCTTAACACTTCATGAAATTGGTAATTTCAGATAATACCACGCCCACTCACGAAATAACGATTATCTTGAAATCTACTAAAAATCCGATAACTCAATGAATAAATGCCCTTGAAACATTTAATT
The DNA here is from genome assembly GCF_001853355.1 of Bactrocera latifrons. Taxonomy (NCBI): domain Eukaryota; kingdom Metazoa; phylum Arthropoda; class Insecta; order Diptera; family Tephritidae; genus Bactrocera; species Bactrocera latifrons. The sequence continues at coordinate 22,317 of NW_017534886.1, forward strand.
TCACAAAAATAATGGTTCGGAAGGGCTTTATTGAAGCAGGTATAAAAATTGAACAATGGACGTAGCACCGCTCCCTTTAGATGAAMTCCTATATTTCAGGAACAACCTAAYCGATTTCAACCAAATTTCTTACAAGAAATTACAATTTGGTTACCCAAATATTARATAATTGCGAGAGTGTAAAATGTTCGGTTATACTATAACTTAGTTCTTTCTTACTTGATTTATTTTATCTTAGGCATATAACCACACCCACTCCTCATATAACAGTTAAGTCTAACCAGCCAGAAAATGTGATAACTCGCTAGATAAATACGTCCAAAGCATACAGTTTCAGACCTAAGATGAYACTTGAGAGTGTCAAAAGCGGTGTAAAACTTTAGCAATGGGCGGTGTCACGCCCATGTTAGRAAAGTTCTCAAACTTAGATACCCATAAAGCGAACTTTAGTACCTATGTCAAACTTTTTACTTAATAAAAACCATAAAGCATCTTTTCCAGGAAATAATATATCGTTATGTCTAAAACGGATAACATCGGTTCAATAATTCCCATAGCCCACATATACCTTATAGAAAGATTTTCGAACTTCTGGTTGAGTTTATGCCGTATATAGCAGTTAATATAAATCTCGTTTGTTAGATATCTTAAGACATTGAAGGGAACACTCTCTAATAACCTATTGTCCCTGTAGATAAAATTTAGCTAATAATAACTCTAGCCCATATACATATAGCTAATATGAAGTTTACACTTGCGGTTGATTTTATAGCGTATATATCCTTCATAAAATAAGATAAGGTAGTATGTATCTAGCATAGAAATGGGTGAATACTATCCGCCAACTATAAATACCTATTTCGTATATAGCAACCATACCTAACTAGCATAATGACTATTTTTCAACTTTCTGAAAACCGCAACTGAATTCAATATAACTTTACTAGTGGAAGAGCTACTAATATCAGTGAACAATAAATAGAATAGTTCAAATTATAAGAATAATTCTTCAAATATACGTCAATGTCTCTTAAATCAAAGCTGTAGCAGTCCATATTAAGGATCGAATCGAAATTTCAAAAAGTCAAAGATTCATCATATTAGCGCTTAGGGAAGTATTGGTCCGATTGAAGCCATTTTTGACGCACAGACATACGAATGGTTGAACCTGATAAAGGTACTCTTTTCAATGGGCTTTTCTTCGACAGATCACTCGTTAGTCTTATCAAACTGTCATTTTATTTTTGTTCAGTATTGTTTGGCATTTCATCTTGGAAAGCCTTACATATTAACAACGTGTACAAATCCTTCAACTTTATTACGAAAATTCACATTAGTAAAGAAGAGTAAAGAATGTGTTTCGCGCTCTTCACTCAACTTATGGTCATCATAATCGGCCTAATAAGCGTCCTATTCGCACTACCATCACCCAGCATTCATTATTGGATAATATTCCACCAATGTCTAGCACGCAGTTAAAAAAATATTGCAGCCGTAGCTGAGAGTGTACACGAGGACCGGGGAGAGTCGATTTGGCGCCGTTCGCAGCTACTCGGACTGGCATATGCAAAGATTTAGCGCATTTTACATCAGATCTTAAATTGAAAGCGTACAAAATACAGATTTTGCAAGAACTCGGTAAATTCCAAAAATAGGTATGTAAACAAGCAAACTTGCGTGTTTGGAACGAAGAGCAATCTGAAGAGAACCAAGAACTGCCATTTTATCCAAAAAATAAACGGTTTTGTATAGTTTATGAACCGGTGGAATTATCGGTCCATATTTCTTCAAATATGATGCCGGTGTGAAYGTAACCATCAATGGCAACCGTTTTCGCGATTGATAATCGACTATTTGATGCCTAAAATTGAAGCTCGCAACATTTGGAGTTAACAATACTACACATTGCATTAATCAATGGATTTAKTGACAGGTCACTTCGGTGAACAGATAATTTCACGTGTTTGGCCTGTTTTGATATCACACCGTTAGACTTTTTTCTGTGGGAACGCGTGTTATTCGCCAGTTATCAACCTCGAACGAGTCATCGAAAATTGGGCTCAAATGATGGACCAYCTGAGACGTAGTCGTGGCCAACAATTGAAAGAGATAATATTCAAAAAGAAAATTCTAAATAATGTTCTTTCGAATGATAATAAACATTCCCCATTAAATTTTAAGTTTATGTGTTTTTTCTATAAAAAAAAAAAGAGTAAACCCCTTTGTGGATGACCTTATATTATCAGAGAAGATTGTATACTTCAAAGGCACTATTAATTGCTTCTTGATTTGCAAATTTTATTGAAATCGATTGGTCGGGTTCCCAAGATATGTGATTTCACCAATTTTGAAATTTTCACTACGGCTTTTCTGAATGAATTTTGTTATTGCAACTTAAGTGATTTAGGAGATATAAATGTGACCTGTCTACGGAAAGGGGGCTTAGGTGTCAAAAAATCCAAAAAATCTATTTTCACTTTTTAGTTGATTCGGATGGAAGATGAGATTTTTAACAGCTGTTWCCTAGAAAACTTTTTYTCGCAAGTTAGCTCCCTTTTCGTAGACCAGGTCACAAATATTAAACCTCAAAGCTTAATGGGAATATACTCCTTCGTCCAGGATTTCACGACCCAACAATATAATAACTTTTTTTAAWCRAAACCAACTCAGATAAAAAACTAACTCCATTTACCTGATTTATGCTTTTCACGTTGTAGGTTCAGTGAGCTTTGCTGAGCGTGATGTTGATGCAGCTGTTGCAGGCTCTGAAGCGCAGACGATGTGCCACCTGATGCTGCGGCAGCGGCTGATGCCACCGAACGGACATGCGACATTAAAAGATTTTGTTGCTGCTGCTGTTGTTGCTGATGATGGTGTTGCGTTACTGCCGCCGCTGCCGCAACAAATGACGATGTCGCTGCCGTTGTTTGCTTAGACGAGACTGGAATAGGCAAATAACGGTGTATCAGCGCTGCGCCAACATTGCCATTGCAATCGAAATGGCCGCCGTTTCGATGAAACATATTATTGGTATTCCTGTCRCACTGTTGAAGCGACTTGATGGCATTGTCTGCGCCATTGGACGTTTGCAAATGCGGTGATTGTTGCTCGCTATTGTCCACCTCATCATCGCTGAAATGTTTATTACTTTGAGTGCTTTGCGCCGATCGTCCAAGGCTAGAYTCTTTGCCGACGTCATCGTCATTGCTGTTCAGCGACAAATTGATTGCATTGTTGTAGTCTTTGCAACTGTTCTCCATAGCGCTCTTCTGCAAGCCCAAAATGGCGGCAATCGTGAATGACTTGCCCATATCGAGGGAGGTATTCGTCGTGTCCAATATCTCTTGAGTACGTGTTTGCGTTGGATTTAGCAGTGGGTGGTTTGTGTGTTGTTGTTGTTGCTGTTGCTGTTGCTGTGATTCACGCGGTGGATGGTTTCGCAGCAGAAATGCATTGTTGTGCTGTTGATTAGTGCCCGTCATTGTTGAGTGAATGTTATGATAGTGTTGCTGTTGTTGCTGTTGCTGCTGYAGCTGCTGTTGCTGATGTTGRARCTGAAGTTGGCTTTGCGTCGCGAAGACCGGCGGCAGCGYAGCCAAATTCGCTTGATGAGTGCTGATRTTGCTATTTGCCACAGCCTGAGAACTATGCAAYGCCAATAAGTGGGAGAACGGATTCGGGTGAAATTTCGAAGGATTCTGCAACATGCTGTTGTTGTGAATGCCAAACGCTTGATCGCTACTTGAAGTTGTCCTATTTTGGCACGTTGTTGCTGCCACTTCAACGACACATTTGCATTTGAGCGCAGCAATTAARCCGGACTTCGCAGAGACCGCCTAGTTTGTACRCGTGCGTAGACGGAGAGGCRGGTGTGTCGCTATGCAAAAATGCGTTTTTGTGTCTCTCGTGTCACAGTATAGCTTTGTGGTCAACGCACTTGGCGGCTGTTAAACAATTGGCAGACGGAACCTGCTCGCAAAACGAAACAAAAGAAAACGGCTAGTGAAGATTAGTGAATGAAAAATGTTATAGCCATGTTGCACTATTAAAGAGTTGCAGTAATATGATATGTAATATGTATGTATTAATAAGTGTATATACACATATGTTGCAAATAGACATTAATGGTTTTCTTTTAAGAGCTTAAATCGACTTTGGTTAGATTAAGATGTCGGTTATTTAAATGCAATGAAAAAAAAACATTTTTTTCGAGTTTGGAATGGAAAAATATTCATATAACTCAACTAATCATTAAGACTTTAAATTTCATATATATATTTTTTCACTTTATTTTTATATAAACCAATTAAATACACATTTGTACAGCAAGAATAGTTGATTCCGTACAATTTTTTTACCAACCAAAGCTGCATTTTCTAGAACCCACCCTCGTATTTCCAGACGATATGAACTAAGGTTCTCTCATCTATTAAACAAACGCTGAAATTCAACACCGTTTGAGGTTAAAGTAAATAAAATACGACTATTCCAAATTAAGCCAGGCGCAACGAAGTGTTTTATGAATGAATATCTTCATAATAGCAGGGCAAAAGTGTAATTGCTCTGCACAAATACGTAGAAAGAATAAACGTAATACACTTGGCTAAATGAAGAGAGTGGAGTTTACGTATTTACATACATATATACATGTATACATTGGTGACCAAAACTTAAGAAACTGGTAATATATAGTGATACAATATATAAATAATTTTTTGACAAAAAAATGTATTCATTCGTCTACATTAATGTTGACGCCTTCACAATAGTCCCCATTCGATATTATGCACTTACATTGTGACAAAAGGTACCCGGAATTTGTAATTAAAACGCCAAATATTTACTAATTTATTAATATTTATTTTGTCGCCTTCAAAGTAATCTCCACTAGATATAATACACTATATATACAATTATTCCAACCTTCAATACTTTTCAATTCCTTCAGCGAATTTTCTTTAACTCTTCGATTGACAGAAAACGGGTTAC
>NW_017534886.1:28520-34274 GCF_001853355.1 Bactrocera latifrons
TTTTCTCTCTTCCACTCCGATGATTTTTGACTTTTTTGCATATCAAACTTACAAACCCATGTCTCGTTCGCAGTTTTAATGCTCTCCATAAATGTGGGATCGGAATTTGCACTCTCAAGCATGTGCAAAGAGACCAAACTTGAAAAAGCAAGAACGCGTTTCATTCCAAAATCAATCGAACGGGCTCGTAGGAGATGTCGAGCTCTCTTACTATCTTTCTACCACTGAGCCATACGATTTCCAAGCGCCACATTCTTCATTTTTCCAATATTTTCATTAGTTAAAGAGGTCGAAAGTCGTCCAGAACGAGATGAAACTTGAAAATGAGCGTAATCGGACCACTGCCATACCTATAAAACGTCATTAAACCAAAACTTATAAAGTGCCATAACTAAAAACTAATTTACGATATAGAAATGTAATTCGGCTGTTAGCTAATATTTTTGGAAAACGGGACGTGACCCGCCTCTAAAAGGTTCAATGTTTATATTGCCAAAACCGCTGAAGTTACAACAACCATACTCGCCAAGAGCAAATATTTTAAGAACTCCTGCCGACAATGTGGAAATTGATGAAAAGGGATAGCAACTCCGCCCTCTAGTCRTATAACGGTAATGTTAAAAATTTCTAAAAGTGGGAAAAACTGCCAGAGACATTAAATTTTATGCCCGGGATGGCATGAGGGGGCCTTAAAGAAGCCGTGATCAAAATTGACAAATTCAGCGTGGCGCTTTTAATATATTCTACAGGACCTACCAACAATAACGATGTGGTCTAATGTGTTCTTTTTATTAGTTATGCTGATAATTTTATGTTTTATTTAAGATTTGCACAAAATGACGGCCAAATGACACCTACGACTACGTTTTTCGATGACCCGGTGCAACATTTTGGCTGGAATTTTGTCTATAGTATGCCGAATGTTCTCTTCGAGTTACTCGAGCAATGTTGATTGATTGGCGTAAACTTTTCCTAAAAAAAACCGGAGAAAATAATCTAGAGGCTTTAATTCTCATGATCTTGGAGGTCATTTAACTAAGCCACTTCTCAAAATTAACGAAACTGCAAACTTTGGCTCGTGTTATTACGTTTGCTTTTGCCATACCAGAATCTATGACAATATTCAAGCGTTGTACCAAAGTGACATGATGTAATGGCAAACCTTATTGAACACTCTGAAAAATTTTACATAAGTATGTAAGTCCGTAAACAAACAGCCGCAAGTTGTCAAGCAATGAACACAGATTCAGAGGCATATATATCAACATAATAAACATTGACAAATTAACTGGATGTTAAATTTTTATGATACATACACACAAGACAAACTTGACTCGGAAAAAATGTTTTCCTAGATTGTACACCTTTGTTTTATGTCAGCTGCTAAACATACACTGTTTGACATACGAGTATATAGATCAACCTTCTTTTTATTTATTCGCGTAGACACTGCTTATGCGATTATAGCCGAGATTACAACAGCGCGCCAGTCCTTCTCCACCTGGTCTTTCCACCGAAATGGAGGTCTTCCTCTTCCTCTGCGTCCTCCGGCGGGTACTGCCGCGAATACTGCCAGATCTGGAGTTTTTCATCCACTCGGACGACATGTCTTAGCGAGCGATGCCGATGTCTCTTAATTGGCTTAACTATGTCAATGTGGTCGTATATCTCGTACAGCTCATCATTCCATCGACTGCGGTATTCGCCGTTGACAAAGTGCAAAGGATCATAAATCTTCCGCAGAACCTTTTCTTCGAAATTTCGTAACGCTGACTCATCAGATGTTCCCTTCGGYCATGCCTCTGCGCCATATAGCAAAGCGAGGATGATTGACTTGTAGAATTTTTTCTTTGTTCTTCGAGAGAGGACTTTTTCAATATCATCGGAGTACGCCAGCAGCTGTACASTCTTATAGAAGATTGTACCTTCTCTATTTAGATCTGCTTCTTGCATTWTTTTCTCCAGGAGTCCAAAGTACTTTGCAAAGTAAACAGGACTTAAAAAAAAAAAGCAGAACAAATGATTTTTTCGACAAAAACAAATTATTTTATGGGCAAAAGCCTCGATCGATGAAAGCAATTTTTGGTCGTCAATGAATTTGTGCGGAACAAACCGTGCACATCCTTTTCGTAAGCCCAAATGTTCAGTCAAAATGCGATAAAKCGATGTTTTGGAGAAGTTCATATTCATTTCCATGAATTTCGATGACGATTTCGGCTGATTTTTAACGAATTCACGCACAGCTTCGATGGAATATCCGGTGATCACGGATTTTGCAAACGTTGAGACCACTCGTGCACTCTGCTACGGGACAGACAATCATCGGCATAAACTTGTTTCATAAATTGAAACGCTTTTTTAATTTTAAAACAAAATTTAATGTTGGTTCTTTGTTCGAAGCTCATAACACAATACTGGCGCTTGATTCAAAAAGCCCTGTTTACTTTGGAATGTACCTTGTATATTGAAGAAGTCATATGACAGGAAGTCGCTTTGTCTGAAACCTCGTTTGGTATCGAACGGCTCGGAGAGGTCCTTTCATGGAGAAAAGCTGGTCAATTGATTTTCCAGGCCTAAAACTGACCACTGAAAATACTAATAAAGTCCAATCAGTTTGTTAACGGTCGCTTTCAGAAGCTTACATGCGATGTTGAGGAGGCTTATTCCACGGAAGTTGGCACATATTGTGGGGTCTCTGTTATTGTGGATAATGTATCAAATGTATCGTCTCAGTGTGACCCTCCTAAAAATCACAGATTTTCTCGATTTTTTTTTTAAATATTGAAATTAACTAGTCGCTCCGGTTTTGTTTGTTATAAATAAATCCATTCATGACAAATACAAAATGTTTTTTTATGTTTATRTATTGGGTGTATAACAGTTAAATAAATTGTTGAAATKACACGTATAAAAAGTCCTGTACGATATCCCGATTGCGGCGGCAATTTTGATCTTAGCTAAAATTTCACAAACRTTATTTAATTTTAGGAAAGTCGCTATCGCGCAATGGAAGCTTTCTGTTTTTTTTTTTTATTTTTATTTATTAATTTTTTTTTTTTGAAAGTTTCGACAGTTTTTCTCCCCAAATTGGAACTAGATATCTTCAAATCTCTTCCTTTGAGAGTGGAAACCGTATTTAAAAACACCATTCTGAAAACAACGCTTTAAAAGAGTGGAGTCGCTACGATCCCCACTMGGTTTCCTTTCTACGAGAAACGCTGTAACGACCGTAATAATTTGAATTTCCATTTCAAAATTTGAGAGAATGTTTACTAGTGTACACTGTCCGATAGTGCAACAAAAGAAAAATCGATTTTTCGAAAATTTCACACTGAGGCGATCCCTTAAAATACAAAGAAGTAGATTTATTAGTTCTTCGCCGCCGTAGTTGAAAAGCTCGGCCAGCAATCCATCGGCCCTACCGCTTTGTTGATATTCAGACGAGTAATTGCGATACGAACTTGATTTGAAAATTGCGCCTTGTGACAGGAATTTATTGTAGGAGGTATGTACTTAAGTCCACACATACCAGAGTGAATACTAATATGAAAATAGATATATGAATGTTGAAACCAAACTCTTTCCACTCCTCAGACGATATTACAAGAACAACTAACAATCTAAGTTTCAGGATCATATAGTCTGGATCATTGGGGGTTAACACCACATCCTCTCTAAACAACTATATATCTTGCATCGCGTTTGTTTCTTATTGGTCTTAGGTGGGTGTGTAACCTAAGCCCCAAACAATGCAAAGTTCAATAGATGTTTTCCTTAAATTTGACTGAAGAATAAAATAATTAAAGAAAAAATAATTGTTTGATACGAATTTTCCCACTAAATTTCAAAGGACAGGTGTACATATGTACGTATTTACCTTAAGTCCATATATACCATATGTAGTATACATACTTACAAAATTAGTGAACATCAAGTGCACTAATACAAGCACCGGTTGCTTCACGATGTAATTCTTAGCTGTGCACCTAAATGTCTCAGACGAATCTTAGACGAACAAGCACATATGTAAATATTTATTTAGAAATATATGTATATAGATATCTTGAAGTACATTGCTCGAGTTTACTACTATTTGGCAGCAACACATGTGTTTTGGCTTAAATGCTCACCTAATACGTCTTGAAGGAAGTTATTTGCCGAGGTGCAAATACCTTTCGGCTTGTGTGGCACTCGAGTTTGCACGCCTGCAATTGTAATTAAATCGCATTATGAAGTGACCGGTAATGTGCAGCGAATAAATGACTAAGTGAATAAGTAAATAAGTGAATGTATGAATGGGATTTCATTCAGTGCAGGAATTGGACAAATGAAGATGTCTGACACGTTCACCTTGCTCTGACCAAATGTAAACTAGTGCTTCTTACTAAGAGTATAATGTCACCAAGATGGTCAATTATATTAAAATATATTTACGAATATGTATACATCTATTATATTTACAGATATTATTTTGATATCATACTTACATATACATATGCATACCCAAGACTACATACTTATACATAAATATTTTTTTTTTTTTTTGTAGAACGAAACTTTGAAAATTTTCACATCCTCAAATCGACAAAATAAATGAAAAGTACCGTTTTGGTCGTATGGCTTATGTAGAAGCTTTTAGAAATGTTAAAAAAGGAAATTCGTAGTTGATTGAAACACATCGCAAATGATAGATAAAATAATTCGCCAACGATCTGACGTTGGAAATAGAAAAGAGAGGGACATGGCTGAATTTTTAAGGGGTAGGATATATGTATATATATATATGCAATAAATATATAAAATATAGAACTTAGGAGTTATACTGAAATACTAGCCCTTAGCGAAGTTAATCCTGCCGTAATCGTAAGAGTTCTTACTGGCATTTTTTAGTTGGCAGTATGGCTAAAAGTTCAATTGTCAAAGCTTATGGAAGACCGTTGCCCAGCTTTTGAAAAACATCCGGGCACTCACGGCCACTCACACATTAGACGCCCCAAATACTTTGTGTTGAGCTCAAAACATTTTGTCGATTTATAAGAGTTTATATGATAAATTGTATAGGAGTTCTATAGGACCGATCATTTAACTTAGCCCGTCGCTCTTTTGAGACGGGCATTAATGCCGATGGATGAAATCCACGCCGGTAAAAACGTTTAGTGAAAATTTGCCGAACTTTGAACCAAGCAGCAAAAAAATAGAAATGGCGGATAATATATTTGGTACTTCCCAAAAATAGTGCACTCCCAATACAATTAATTTATGTTTCCCGTGCTCTGAATATGGGAATACATATGGCGCTACATTTAACTTAAAATAAATATTTTATATCTCTCAGTAAATCAGATATATAAAAGATACTAAATTTTGTATAAAAATGTATCCATTTGATATAGAACTTGTCATAATTGACTAACACGGAATAAAATTGAACCAGTTTTTAACAATAAAATATCCYAATAAAATATTTCATTTTTTATATGAGAAAAAAAATTTTGAAAATGGTTGTTGTTTTTAACCATGTAACCCCTTAACTCATATTCGAGTAATAATTTGTATAAAAGCGATCTGGCAATTTGAATGCAATTTTTTTAGAAACGTCCGCATGGATTGCGTGGTATGAAACGCCATTTTGCTCAATTGCTGATTAGGGGGTTTTCTTACACATTGTTATTTTAAAGATACTGATTTTCTCCTTAAATTATTCCTTTCATTCATGAAATAGGCTGGACCACGGCAATTCTTATAAGGTTTGGA
>NW_017534886.1:34734-46865 GCF_001853355.1 Bactrocera latifrons
AAATAGGCTCCTTCTGCGTCGATGCAGCGCTGCCAGCGCAATTTCCAAGCATTGAAGGCGTCACGGAAGTGCATGCTACTTGGATCCCCTTTATGGTCTCAAAATGTCTCTTTGTCTCGGGATTATATTCAAAGATCCACGACTCGTCTCCTGCAATTACGTTATTCAAAAATGGGAGGTCACTTTCCTACATGTCAAAATTTTCTTGGCACACTTCCACTCGCCGCAATTTCCGATCGTCAATGATCACTTTTGGGTGAGCTWGAAACGCCCTCTACCGAATCCGTGTGCGTTGTGCGTACGCTCCGAAGTACAGCCGCGGCGGTAGAAAATCAGTCTTATTACTTTCCAGACAAACCCTATGTTTTTGATTGTCTGATCTGATGAATTATGCACCGTTTTGTTCGATAACTTGTGGCCATTTAGAAGGTAATTTCATAATWTCACACCCATATAAACCATCGACAACATTATCGAAAACCCGGCTTCTCTTAAGAAGCCATAAACATGAACAGGCAATAATCCCTTGATGCAAAGTTTAGACCATAAGGTGGATCCATAAGTATCTACAAATGCAAGTTCCTGGAGCTTCTACCAAATCACTGTCGGTGTATGACTTATCGTTGTCGTAATGGAACGCAAGTATAATTAGTGTTTGCTGTTGGCGGAGCAGCTCAGAATAGGGGGTGTCTGATAAAAACATAGCAAGCTATCCTGACCTATCAATCCTGGCTTTGGCGCCGTTTGCGTCGGCTTGCTACGACTCCACCATGACCTTATTTGCTTGACTTTTCTGTTAGTGAGTGTCATTTTCATCATCAATAACACAGAAATGGACCATAAATTTTGCAATTCACCAGCAAACCCAGGATATAAATTTAGTTTTTAAGGTTTTTTTTTTTGCTTTAACTCCTATTACAACTATATATCGAGTTTCTTTTCCTACCCAGTCTTATTTAAATGGTTCCATAAGGGTTTTCGTTCGCAGTGTTTAGTTTCCAAGCAATCGAAACAGTACTGACATGACATAATTTCTGTATTCTGGTGTTCATACTGGACTCATACTCAAACAACACTGAGTCAAGCAATAACAAAAGTGTAAGAGAAGTATTTCCAGTACCTGCCTTATAGGGCCATATAGCGCAATCGGATCTGAATACAACACAAGATATTTACTAAAGCAATTKATTGGAAAAATAATGGCTTTAATTAAATAATATTTTTAAGTTATAAGGAGAGAAGCTATGGTAAGGAAAACTAAATGTTTTCAACTGTTTTCACTTATTTCACCATAAAATGATAGGAATCGATTACCTATAATAYAGGACTGCACAATTTGATATTTTACGGCATAAGTGCTAATAAACATAAACAATTTGGTTTAATCCAAATAAATCAAGTCGTCACTGATCCATATATGTATATGTATATTCCAGCTCTATATAACAGGTGATCCAACTAGAGGTACTTTTTTCAATAGCCTTTTTGTGACAGATCACACGTCAGTCGCGTCAAGCTGTCACGTTACTTTTGTATATTATTGTTTGACATTTCATCGAAAGACTTCCTCCCACAAAGCTTACACATCGATCACTTTATTACGAAAACTCACGTTCTCAACTTATGGTCAATATGATGCTGAGCGCCCATCTTGAGACCCAGCATTCATTATTGGTGGGAAATGGAATTGGTGGCTTCAGCTGCAATGCTGAGAGTATACACGAAGACCGTGGAGAGTCAATTCGGCGCCGTTCGCAGCAACTCGGACTGACGTATRGAACGACTTGGCGCATTTACAATACATCGCTTCCAAGAAGATCGCATTCCAAGAAGATCCGATGTTTTCGAACCAAATTTTGTTCAGCGATGAGGTCCATTTCTGGCTCAATGCGTATGTAAACAAGCAAAATTGTTGCATTTGGGACGAAGAGCCGGCTCAAGATATTCAAAAGCTGTCCTTTTATCTAGAAAAAATCACAGTTTAATGTGATTTTTGGGCCGATGGAATAATTGGTTCATATTTCTTCAATCAATGGATTTATTGAGAGCTCACTTCGATGAGCAGATAATTTCACATTTTGAGCCRGTYGATTGGCCAATAAAAACGTGTTATGTCACACCGTTAGACTGTGGGTATATGTAAAGTCTAAAGTCTATGCGGACTCTTCCCATTCAGGCCTTGGAGGAAAACATGACGCTTATCATTCGCCTGTTACCAATCGAAATTTTCGAACGWGTCATCGAAAATTGTACTCAAAGGAGGGACCATCTGAGGCGTAGCCGCGGCGGAAATTTTAAAGAACTAATCTTAAAAAATATATTCTAAAAAGTGTTCTTTCGAATGATAAAAAAAAAAACATTCTCCACTAAATTTGAAAATTCTGTGTTTTTTCTTTAAAAAAGTAGGGAAGCTTGAAATTGATCACCCTTTACCTTAACAAAGTATTACGAGTATACGGATACCATGAAGTTCATAACACCCACAAAAAACTGTCGGAAACCCTGAAAAGTATATACATATCTATGAGCAGCGTAACGTGCTGAGCCGCCTTAGTCGCGAACAAGTCCATGAATTTTTGAGTTATTGACTGAAGTTTTTCACACGTTCCTTTTTTCTATAAGGCTGGTTATTTATCKAAACTACCAATATCCCACMACTGTTGGCCATAGCTGYCATACAAACTGGTCGGTAAAATCAAGGCTTCTTTGAAAACAAATTTCTATTTAACAAGACATATTCACAAAATTCGAGATTGGATACAACCGATGGTAACGTTTTTTTTTTTTATTAATTTTTACACAACTCTGCAATGAATCACCCTTTATGCTAGGTTATATAGTATGTAATAGTATTTAAAAGTAATTATTTTATTTTTAAAATAATTGTTTTCAGTCATTTCCAAATTTTATTTTACTCCCCAAACACTCACCACGGCAAATTAAACGCTGTTATTTGCTCTGAGCAACGCGTTAAGTTTCTAATATAAAGAAATTTATTTATTAATCCAATGTGCTGTCCTTGGTATATCCGTTTTTGTCATTAATTTTTAGTTTTTTTGTTTAATTTTTTTTTTTCTATTTTTGCACATATCAATGATTTTATCATACATAATTTATTTCATATCAATTATGTTTTACCGTCGGTGTATTGAAATGGTTTTATAATTCACAAAAAGAGCCTTCAATTTGTTTCACAACCACCGCACATGTTTACACAGCTGGATTTCCTTTTCGACTGAGTTCTAAAATTGGCCATCAGCAAATCTCAGTGTTCGAGCCGTTTAGATGTGCCAAACAATTCTACACCCCTCGCTGCTGCAAGGGATTCCAATAATGCCAATGTATACATATWCATACATATATACACAGGATGATAAATAACATCATAATCATGACGGGGATTTTCACCACCGCCCACCAGCTTATGCCAACGCTGAACCGGTCACATATATAATTATGTACGTGAGTATGTACATACCTATACACGGTGGCAGTTTTTACCACGCACCACCAACCCACACTTATACACTGGCATCGCAGCCGCCATTTCCCTTGAAAAATTTGTGAACACAAGAGCCACCACCATTGTTGAGTTCGGACAAATACAACAACAACAACATGCATATTTATAGTTGTTGTTTCATGTTTTCTCGCTCATTTACTTCGCACACAAGCGATACACCATAAATATAGCAATAACGGTATATAATAATATCGCAATAATATGGCGGCCGCAAAGCGATAGCTACGAAATTATGATTAACCGTAAAATGTAATTACACACACAAGTATGTACATATGTATGYATATAATTACAATAAATATGTACAAAAACTCATGACGATATGCCGTTAAGCTCCACCCACACATTCAAAAAGTGTTTGATGTGAGCCACAATTATTAGTTGAAAGTAAGTATGTACACACTTTTTAAATTAACATTATAACAATGTTTTACTCTTATTTGATGTCTTAATAAACGAGCTAATAACAGTGAATGTACACTGGCAAACAAGAGTATTCAGACGCGTTAGTCATAGCGATTTTCTGACGAAGGCCAAAAAATGTGGAATACTCGTRCATRCRTATATATGTATAAAGGGTGATCCATTTCAAGTTTCCTTGCTTTTTTAAAGMAAAAACAGAGAAACTTCAAATCGAATAGGGAATATTTATTATCTTTATTGTCAYTTGAAAGACCATTCTTTGGCATTTAATTTTTAAAGATYACCTCTTTTACATCTTGGCCGCGGCTACGTCTCAGACGGTCCATCCGTYGAGTCCAATTTTCGATGACACATTCGAACATTTCGACTAGTAACTGGCGAATGACACGCGTGATGTTTTGCTCCAAGGCCTGAATCGAAGCGGAATTGTACGCATGGGCTTTATACTTTACATRTCCCCACAGTAAAAAAGTCTAGCGGTGTGAYATCACACGATCTTGGTGGCCGATCGGCCGAAAATGTAAAATTATCTGCACACCAAAGTATTTTCTCAATGTGTGAGAAATGGCGCCGACTTGTTGAAACTGAAGTTCGCCCAGATCACGAACTTCGAACTTTAATTGTAGGCTTCAAATAGTCGCTTGTTTACATATATATTTCCAATAAAATTGGAAAGGGCGAGCTACTTCAGTTCTTGCCATTGGCATTATTTTTGAAGAACTATGAACCGATGAATCGACACGAAATCCTTTTTTTCCTGGATTAAATGGTAGCTTTTCTTTTCAGGCTGCTCTTCGTCTCAAATGCGGCAATTTCGCTTATTTACATATCCATTTCCAATAAAATTGGAAAGGTCGAGYTGCTTCAGTTCTTGCTCTAGCTATATTTTGTACGCTTTCAATTTAAGATCTCGAAGTAAAATTCGCCAAGTCGTTGCATACCTCACTCCGTTTTGCTGTGAACGGCACCGAATCGACTCTCCATGGTTTTCGTATACAATCTCAGWTACGGCTGCTATATATTCTTCGGTCGAATATTATCCAAAAATGTATGCTGGGTCTTAAGATGGGTAATGGCGTTGCGAATAGTATGCACATTAGGCCGATTATGTAACATGTTACACCGACTCACACGTGATTTGTCAAAAAAGGCTATTAAAAAAGTGACTCTTCATATAGGGTGTAACGGTTAAAGTAGTAAAACGCGTATAATTTAATATTATTATGGCCAGAATTTAGCTACTTTAAAGAGGAGCGATAAATAATAGCCTAGTAGCCCAATTTTCGATCACCAAAGCAACAAGTCTCCGGCTTATCTTCGTARACAASTGACTTCAMRTAACCCCAGCTTGGAGGTCACGCCGCAACCAAGTGATTYTCTAATTAGCTAGATGGCATAAAGCGCTGTCTTGAAGAACTAAAGGCCGTCCACATCAACATACTCAATTCAAAAAAATCATGGCTTTATAGAGTTGTGGATTATCATCACTCCAAATACGACGATTTTGGTTAATAAACAAACTCATTCAACTAAAASTGTTCAAATTGGGTAATTTCGTTTTGGGTTTGTTCTCCGAACATACGACTCAATATATGCTCATTCTGCTTCAATTCTTGCACGAGTTGGATTTTGCAAGCGAGCAAAATCTTCATTAAATGTTTGGGTCTTCTTCGATATTCTGTCCCACAGCACCAATAGCGTCTTCGGTGAGCACTTTATGGCATTCTGAGTATGCACATAATCCGCTAGTAAAAGTGGTTCGGATTACCGACTCTATTTAGTAATAAGTTTGCACCACGTTTTGTAACTGTTGTTTCAGAGTAAGTCTGTCCATTATGATATGGCAAAACATGATATGGTAAATCAAAAAAACGAACAACAAATTTAAGGATTGGGTCATTGAAAACGGCACATCTAAAAAAACATATTATATATTGGAAAAAGTCTTTTCGTATTTCTAATCATAAGTTATTTTATTTTTTTTATTTATTTTTTTTTTGTTATATTTGTACTAATAAACAAATGTGTACCATTTTGTTCGACCGGTTTTTGCCATTTTTCCGCTAGAGACATTATTCCATCAGTGTAAACGTTTTCTGATTTCTCGGCGAAAAACTGCGACAAGTAATTTTCACAGCCTTCTCTTGAAGCCAGCTTTATTCCTGTTGTTGTCCGATGATACAAGGTCAGTGCTATTTGGTGGATGCATATAAACTTTCCAGCCAAGCTCTCCCCGTCTTTGCCGAGTCATCAAAGATATGTGTGATCTAGCGTTGTCCTGTTGGAAGACTGTTGATCAGTTCTGGCCGTTTTTTTCGATTTCTTGATTCAACATCATCAGTTGTTGCCTGTAAAATGTGGAATCAATCGTTCGACCAAGCGTGAGCAGCTCATAGTGGAWAATTCGTATCCAATCCCACCAAACACTCAGCATAACGCGACATCAATCGTGGCTTTGCAACCATTTATTGAGCTTCACCACGCTTGGACCATGATTTTTGTCACACATTATTGGCGTCCGCTATATGGCATCCGCTTCAGAAATCTTTCGATTTCATTTCGTTGTAGCAAAGGTTCGCAGATGTTAATTCGGTCCATTAAATTTTTTACAGGCAATTCATATGGTATAAAAGCATCGAGCTTCTTTTTGTAGCTAGCCTTTTTTAACTGGTTCAAAATCGTATGATGATGAGTGTTAAGTTCCTTAGCGATGTCACGGCTGCTTATGATCAATCTTTTCCTTAATTTCATCGACTTTTTCAACGAGGTGCATCTTTCATATCGAAATTTCCAGAGCGGAAGTGAGCGAACCATTATTGTGCTACACGAACTTATATAACATCGTCTCCGTAAACTTTAAAAATTTCATTGGTGGCTTGCGTGGCATGCTTCCCTTTTTTATACAAAAATTTCAAAAGATACCGAATTTCTTTATTATTTTCACTCATTGTTGAACAGCTGTATCTTTTTTCAACTTCCCCAAATTTACTTATTTCTGTTTGAATCATTATTTGAAATCTGTTGCGCATTATCTACTGATTTGGCTTCTGAAATCAGATGAAAAAATGGAAGAAAGATTAAGATTCAAAATGCTTCCAACTCAATCTTTACAAAAATTGTGCGCATTAGACAATTGTTTAAGACTTTGCTTCGGTTTTCAAAAAAAATCTGTTTTCAATTCCAAAACGATTCATGGCTTTGAACTTAAAAAAGTTATCAAATAATTTGAACATTGTGAACAATTTTTTTATAAACGGTAAATATTATAATACTGTTAAATAAATTTGGTATTTTGTACAATACATCCTACCTTCTTCATCTGATTACTTTTTGAAATAACTGTTCTTTAACAATTTGTATAACATCGTTGTACGGACGAACACCATTCTGTAAACCATGGTATGGATTGGTTTTCGGAAGGTTAGTAAAAAGATGGAAGTGAATTGCTTTTATAGATTTACTAAATATTTCCTTTTCACTTTTCTCTACTCCATATAAACATGAGTAGGATAGATATTAACCTACGAAAAGAAGAATTAAAGCTATAGTATGATAGCTCGGTCAACCATGAGTGTTCGGTATAACTTCTCGTATCGTGGATGAATGGATTATAAGTGAGTAGAATAACAACTTTTCAGAAAATGATTTTCATTAGTAAAATCTGAAAAAGAATCACCTCTCTCATTAATTTCACTCTTGAAATAGCAATCCTTAGAGACCCGACTACTTTTTTTCAACTGATTTTCGGTGCATAAATATCATCAATAATCATTATTGTTCGTGAAAGTCTTTAATGACTCGATAAACACATTAAGGCAAATGCTGATGAACGCCTATTAACTAAACTGCAGAGGTGAGGAAGGAGTATATAAAATTAATACCTAGATATTTAAGATAAGATTAAAATGCTGAAAAAATATTTTATTTTAAATAACAATGCATGCTTAGGTAGCTACTTAAATATGTTAGAGTCTAAAAGTATATACTATATGTATATTCATTCATCCAAAACTTGCTCTCAGCTTCTTCATACTCACAAATGTATATACGCATTATATTTGTAGTCATGTATGCGTGCCACATAGCATGGCGGACTTTGTGGAAGGTGCAGAACGCCATGGAGCACATTTCAATCATCATTAGTGTTAATGTACCCACAAATATTAGGGGTGTTTAGCTCTTGATTTGGGTTTCAAGAGTTCCAAGACACAATGCATGGAGCGCTCAAGGTATTTTGGCGTTCGTCATTTAGTCGTATGGTTTGTGATAATATCCACGACAAAACCGTACCCTGCAACAAATGCGACAAATGCGTGTTGAGTTCATGATTAGTCACAAAGGAAAATATGACTAATGGCATTTTTGATTGTTTTATATAGAACGAACTGTTCTCTTTAATTAGCGCTGCAAAGTCAAAATCCTTCAAAATATGAAAAAAAATGCAAAAAGGTGCTTTCTTTTGTTGAAACATTCAATGGCAAAAATATTTTGCTCTAATCGTCTTTCAGAACTTTTTATAAATTCATTAACATAAGAATTATGCTTTACTTATGGAAATTCACATTAATTTTAGCTTATTTTAGTTTTTCACTGGGCTAAGATGGAGCTTGCAATTCTCTAAAAATTCTATTCACATCTGCAATCTCCACCACAGTTGTTTTGGTTTCTCTTAAATTAGCTAACATTTTTCACTTCATCCACTAAGTTAACAATACATATATGCTAGTATAGTATGTACAAATACATATAGTATACATATGTTTATATACCCCAACTACAAAGTGTATGTACTGTAAGTAAATTTGCAGTGGCGTAGTGAAACAATTTTTTGAGTAGAAGAGTACAATTTTCTTCTACAAACATGAAACCAAAATTTTTCTTTTTTTTATCGTAGACACCGCTTAAACGGTTATAGTCGAAAATTCTTATCCGATACTTTTTTCTTCTTTTCATTGTGTTTTTTTACGTGGCGAGTTCCAATCCCACCACACAAGGAAGGGGTGTTTCATCTTCAAACGTATGTTTTACACTATACATATACTTTGTTATCCTAAGTGAATGGCGCTCAGGGAACTCCATCAACAAAACTTCTAAATTAGAATAGTAGTTTAAATCTGTTTTACTATTTTGAATGGCTCAAATATTGTCAAAAATGTTGACAAAAGCTCACATAATTTACAAAATTTAGTTTAAGAAATTTTTTATAATAAATGTAACGATTTTCGACATTAGCAAACCCAATAGATTACACAGAATCATAATTGATTGTAAAATTTTTTTGCCAGAAAAGAACCGCTTTCCCCATATTCCAAGCTTAATACGACGCTACTGATGCTTATTTCTAAGGAATACAAACACTGTGTGTGCCCTGTGGGAAAAACGCAAATTTCAGTTTTTCGACAAGCGATGGGTAAAAATTAAACACATAGAATACAAAAATACATATTTTCTCCTAAGAAGCGAGTATAACTTGAAAAGATTAGCCAGAGCAGAGTTCTGATATTAATACAAAATACAAAGATATATACGTGGCGAATAATATCTGGTTCAAGTGGTCATGTTGACGTATTTGTTAACCAAGCTATTAAACCAGAATTGGACCACATTTGAGAAGATAATTTTTCGATCATTATTGAAGACTAGGTACTAACTTACTTTAATACCTGATATCACGAAACATTGGTTCGAAACGATATAAAATGGAAACCCACATTAATAATGTGTAAAATATTATGACAAAAACCAGAACTTTGTAGCTTTAAGGGGTTATATGTTTATTCACTTTTTTGTAGAAATGTCTGCCGAAATCTAATTTTCATTATTTTTTTCGTTCGTCCAAGTTTTAAGTTAAGGTTTCAGCTAAATCACCTATTTTCTCACTTTAGATGAACCTGAAAGGAGCTATACAGTCAACGCGGGCGCATCTTTTTTCGAAAGGGTCCATGGAAATGGCATCGCAATGGCCGAGTTTAAAATTTTTTTTTTCACAAATTTCAGAATCTCTTTGTTAATAGCGTATGTTTGTAGCAAAAAAAATTCAATAAAATATTTTATTTTCATATGAGAAAAAAAACTTCAAAAATCTTTCCCGAAGAAACACATATAAAGCTTAGTATCCAGCTCTCAAGAAATGTAAAAACTTCATATAAAAAACGCTTAAGAAACGGTCAAGAAACTTTCCTGCGATAAATTTACTTGTGTAGTATGCAGCTCTAGAGTAATTTAGTACTCATTTTTAATACTTTTTTTCAATAAAATGCGAATATGGCAAACCGGGTTTTGCGAAGAAACATCAAATCAACAATTGTTTCTTGAACGAAATTCAAAGTAATCGTTAAATTCATCATAAATTAGTTATATTCATTATTATGAAGTATATTTCACATTGAAATGTGGTATAAAACTTACCAATCATCAACAACATTCCTTAAATCGCAATGAAAATATTTATGTTACTTCACACATACATACATACATACACAAAGTTTATTTTCTTTGTTTATTCTCTCTTTCTCTTCTTATGTGGATCATTCGCATTGCGTAACCAGCTGTCAAAATTACTTGAGAAATAATGTATTTTTTTCTTGAGCAATTACTTAAGAGCTGGATAGCAACCTTAAACCCTTAATGGTCTCTAAACATTTGAAAAAAGTCTATATACTATTCTCTAGAGGGCACAAATTATACACTTACTTACTTACACATAACTTTGGTTGTGTATGTGACTGTTTCTCTTTATGAGAGTACAAAAGTGGAAACACAATGAAGGTGTGGTGAATTTGTGCAGATTTTAATATTTTCTCTTTTAAATATTCAACATTCACACATACTTCTACACAACTCCATAGGGGTAGGCCTTGTGAACATATGTAGTGCATATGTGTGTACATACAAGAGCAATTGCGAGGTGGTGCATGCGCAGCATTGATACGCTCCCAAATATTCAGACATACACCCGCACTTGCATATGGTTATGCGCATAAATATGCCCACAAATTTTTATGGGATCATATACTCATAACCACTGGCACGTACATATACACATACACTTGAGTATATATGCAATATGTTTATTTGCACATATCCATAATTGTGTATAAGTTTGAGGGCAGGAACCGCCATTGCTTTTTCTCGACGTGGACATTTATAAACTTCACTGATGTAATATTTAGCTGGCGCCATTGTAGACTGGGATCTTCCGGTAATAATACAGCATACTTGTTGTTGGTGTAGTATGTTGTGAGTGAAACGGGATACTGTATGTTATTTTGCTAGCGAACATCATCATCTCTTTGAGGTAATAAAAAATGTATTCTGTTGGGGTTGTTTTGAGGTTTTATAGAATAAATTATTGTGGCAAGAGAATAAAAAGAAAATATACGAAATCACAGAAAATATTTTCTAGGATACGTAGTACAGGTGGAGTTGTTTGTGATGATTTTTACAAATAAAATTTTTGAACATATTTTTGCATTGGCCATGGTTTTTTTCCTTATATCATACAATGTGTGTATATGCAATAATCGTTAACCCCACTTATCCAAAATGGATTAGCTCCATCCGTGAAAATATACAAACGATATTGCAAAGTTAAGGCTTTGAGTCACCATATATATACATACTATACATATGTACAATTGTATGTATATATGTATGTATCTTCCACAAAATAGCTACAACAAAGGCCATAAGGAATTTAATTGGCTTTCACATACTTTATGTAAATATGTCTATTATAAAGTGATTTTAAAATCATTAAAAATATATAATATATACATAGACATATGAATTGTCAATTAATGCATATACTATACGTACGCATATATTCAACAGCGAAAAAAGCTGGCCACATTTTTATATCGCGCACACTTATACTCTTGTAATCAATTACCGCATCGTTTAATGAAAATATTTTTATTACTCATTACAACAGGTCATCATCATTGAAGGAAGCAAAAAGTAAAATAAATATCATGTACAGTGGCCACTGGCGGCAAAGTTCATTAGTAAATATTTTAAAAATCGTATTATCAATACACTTTTTATGGATTTCTAGTTTCTTATGATATTTTTTAAAATCATATTATATTAATAAATTAATTATACTCTTACAACATGTTGCAGCGAGAATCCTTTCCTGACAGCAGTAACTCATAACAGTGTATCTTTGTGTTTAACAGAAATA
>NW_017534886.1:48290-56653 GCF_001853355.1 Bactrocera latifrons
TAGCAGCTTTCAACCAAGTACTTTGTTTATATCCTGAACCGATTTTGCTTTGAGTTCAAATTCATTGTCGTGTAACAAACTAACTTTGCCGTGTCTTCTGGCTCATTCTGGTATTTTTTCGATCAATACATGGTTCCAATTGATCTTTTTGCCTGCATCGATTTGTATTAACTTTTCACCAGCTTCCAGAAGCTCATGACGAATTTCGTTATTACAGCTATAGTGGTTTAGGGTATATTAAACCTATTATAGGACGACACATCTTTTTTTTTTTTATTGGTAGCCCACAACTGCCCTGTATAAACTTACAACTTTATATCTTAACGTAGTAATTAGTTATGACATTATACTTGTATAAGTTTTTGAATTATGGCGTTTTGTGGGCGTGGCAATCATCCAAATACGCCCATCTACAAACTCGCCCTAACTTTTTGTCAAGTAACTCAATCCGTMTTTTCATCCTTATCATTTATATATACCATAATAATTCAATTATTTTTGGGTGATAAATACAAACAACCGTTGAGTGAAAAAACTATTATCTCTGTAGCAACATGTTKAAAGATGAAAAATGTTGTGAAACATTTCAAAAGACCCAAATTTATTGTAATTAAATGTTGTATATGATTAATTTTGTAGATAATATAATGAGGTATGTAGTTTCCCGCAAAATTGTGGTTTTCCGAAATATTAAAATCAACCATGCAATTTAAACTCAACCAATACTAAATTTAAYATTTGGGGTATATGAGGAAGACATCAACAAAAGGATTAAAAATTGCAATTTCATTCTGGACTAATGAAAATCATTGCATGTCTTATATAGCAGCTGCCTTAATTCGCGGATTAATATCGAACATTATCGGCACTAAACTATAATGTATCCAATATTATACTTTCACTTAATTTGGCAAGGTATCTTACATTTTGACCGATATATACGGTATAAAGTCAACATAAAGTTTGAAATTCTTCTTTAATTCTTGTCAATTTTCTTACATAAGCTAAATAAGGGATAGGAAATATTTTGACTCGACGGTATCCAGTTTTTGTATTACGGCATGTTCCTACGACAAATAGATACTCTCTGAAACTATTAAGAACCTCACAGATTGATCAATATACATATTGTATGGTATTGGCTTGATTTCATCCACTTAGGCAAGAGGACACACTGTTATTAAAAAGTGCTTATTTCTGAATTTTATTCCGTTTGACCCAATTTTACAAATTTTTGACACAGAGGCATGTTATCATTACAGAGATTTGCTCCCCTAATTTCAATACTAAACTCCAAAGAATGACTGATATGTCGATAAAAATTTAGCCATATGCATTGGGGTCCACATACTTGGTATCTGGGTCTTTGGAGTTCTTTATAATCCGATTTCGACAAATTTTCGAGATAGGATGAAATAGCTTGAAGTCACTATTTGTGCAAATTTTTGTACTGATAAACTTCAATGATGTTTGATTTGTATATTGCAAAAAGTTTATTATATGGGAAGTAAGTGTGGTTGTACAACCATTACATTTATCTGATAWCCCATTTTCACAGGGATTTGTTATAAATGGATTGGTAAAGCTCTTGAGATATAGCTATAATACYCATCGCAATTACCTAAGATTCAATAATAGAGCTTGAATTTTATTGATAATTTTATATGGTGCCAATATGTTATATCCGACCTGAATAATTCCTTCATAGCTTGTAACTTTGATATCTTGGCAACTAAAAAAGTTTCCCGTACAAATACATAATTTTAACCGTTGAATTTATATTCCAGCTATATGCTATTGTGCTTCGATCTCAACTATTTCTTCAGAGAGAGTATCCAGGCATAATCCATGCACAATTTTGTGAAGATATCTTACCAACTTATAAAGTTTTCCATACAAGGACATAATTTTAATCTTTTAGTTTATATTGCAACTATATGCTATATATATGGAGCCGGAGCAACTTCCTAGGGAGAAAAGGACCTGAGCAAAAGTTCAGATCGATATTCCAAAAACTGAGGGAATAGTTCGCGTATATAAGTTACTTTTAATATACTGGAAATTGCCGCTTTAACGCGTTAAACATGGAGAACAACAAAACCWCAGACATATCATCTACCCTCCATGGAATGCATGACTTGCGGATGAGAAAGTGTGTGCCAATGCCATGATGTAAGCCCAGTTTCTAATTGCCAAAAACCAACTTTTTCTTCAATTCGGCATTGAATCGGTCGAATAATTCCGCTTAGTAGTGCTATCGGTCAAGTGGTCGATGAAGATCCGTTGCTATATCCTGTTCATGCTAAGATCAGTTTCGGTTAGCCCATCATAATATTTCCTGTTTGCATATTATTTCCGTTGTAAATGCACACTAACAAGTATACAAACGAACATTAGGCAAAACATCAAAAAGCCAATTAAATTTCCAATTAAAAGTTGAATTGTTTGCGAAACAAATAAATATCAATTTAGGTGCGCTTTGTATGCAGCAAAGGTGTATATGAATTCGCGCTGATCTAATTCATTTAGCCAAAGTGGTTGCAGCCAAATTAATTTTCGTTGCCACAAGTGCATATTGCAAAGCATCCGGTATGCGTATGCCATGGGTAACGTTTTAGCCACAATTCAATATACCATATACACACACACACGCAGAATGGTTTGTATGGATGTATGTATGCTTGGTGTGCAGTTGCTGGTTGGTGTAATAATTGTTTGTTTTTAATTAAATCGTTGGCAATGTTCGGTGGGTAGCGTTTTAAAATTTGAAAATGTAGCAATTATGCATCATTTTGACGGAAAGCAAGTAATCCCAAATATTTGGACAAATCACCTAAACACGTTCACATCAACAAATTATACGAAGACTGTGTCTATGATATCTTAGCTGAATATATATATATATATATATATATTATATATGAGCTAAGAGCTTATAACTGCAGCGCTTGCCACAAATAATTGCTTTACGCCCCCGAAATTTTTAACGGCTTCACTTTTGAGCTCCATAATTTTCATTACCAAGCTTTAGTATATATAATACTAGTTTTTCCTTAATTTTTCAACTGTGGTTTACTAGTTCAACCTCGAACTCTTCCCCTTGCACTGTGATTTATGGACTTACGAAGTCATTATTGCAACAATGTTGTATATAGTCCAATCAAAAAATATTTTTATCGATCTCAATTATGAGATTACAAATTAAATGCATACTATACACCATATATGTATATATATATATGTATATATATATATATATATGTGTGTATGTATGTATGTATATGCTTGCATAACCTATGAGCCCTTTGAAAGGTATCTGAAACTCGAACCGCAAGTTTTTGTAGAGTCAGCGGCACACAGGTTTTATTAACTGTGGCAACTTTTGTTAAAGTACAAAATATCGAAATGTAATAAAAATTTCTGGGTAAAAATGATTATTAAAAAATCATTCGGTTGAAAAGATCAAAAGCATTCGTTCGAAATTCCATCCATCCAACAGAGCGTTACACCCAGCCATATACTACTACATGCAAAGCAGCCAGCGAATGTGGAAAAGCAATCACACACACACGCATAAAATATATGTGAGTATAATTTGTAAATACTCTGCAGGAGAAAATCTACAAAGCGAAATATTGTAGAACTGACGATAAGCGGGCGCATTTAAATGGGTTCTTAGTGGTTTGTGAACATTTGTTTTCAAAAAGTATTGAAAATTAGAAAAAATAACCAACATCCCATCAAAGACCCTATTTTTTCAAATGGCGATTTAATTTTCAATAACTTTCTATTCAACAAAATCTAAAAAATAATGAATTATACTAGTTGCAAATGTACTTAATTTCATCCCAGTTTCCAACTAATATTAGGCAGTATTTTCTCAAGAATAGTTCTCGGCAGTGATAATTGTAGTATGCCTTAGATAATATACCTAATTCTATAAGGATGGCTTGAAAATGGAAAATGAAGTCGGTGYGGGAATATACTGTCCAGAGTTAAGTATAAGGTAACATTGTGAGTTGCCGGACCACTGCAGTATATTTCAAGTTTGCTATTGCGAAAGCCGGGAGCTGACCTCTATTKCACCGGCAGGCAATTCCAGAGTCAACATCTATGTAAACAGTCAAGCAGCAATCAAGACAGTGACCTTGTATGGGATATCGGCCGGAAGTGACTTGGAAAGCAGGGCAGCAGTGGAAAATATTGGCAGAAGTAAGCATCTAATACCAATCAAATACCATTAGCGGTCGAAGGTTTCTCACGATAAGAATAATAAAAGAATGTGAATATTTTTGGATGAAAATTAGAGGTTTTTTCGATTCTAAGCCGAAACAAGGCTTCCTACTTAATATTTTAAATGACAAAAAAAGAGTATTTAGGACATAAATAAAAGATAAAAATAAAAAAAATAAAAACCTTGAATATTTCAATATATGTATATCACATACATTTTGAGGTTATGTTAAAAATGGTTGTAAAACAAATTAGATCTTTATATTGTCAACAACTTTGTCACTTTAAACTTGTAGGTTTGCCGGAAATCGAGTTAAACCACTTTTAACCCTTATCTTCCCAATCTCAGATCGCTCGTAAATTAATTATCCTTAATTTTTTATAATCTATCAGTCGTTTTCAATAGGTGTCATCATACTATACCTTTTTCTTTTTTCAATAAATAGTTTTCCCCTCTAGAGACATTTAGAAAACTCCGATTGCTGTAATAAAACTGAACCACTTTATTTCCCTACAGGGTAATTACAAACTACAATATGATGAATATGTATATAAATGTTAGTGAATATCTACTCTTATACACGCCGAATTCAAAATATATTTTGTGTAATCTGATGTACGTGAAATAAGTAGAACTTCCGTGAATGAATGTTTATGATAACCTAAAATCTGAAAAAAATCCACGAATGCTTACCATATATTAAGAAAATCCTGAGAGTGTATAATATATTAACTTACTTGATAAAAGTCCATATAAAGTAATATAAGTACTTATGTAATCTAAAATAAGTTTGACTGTAAGATACCATACTTACAGTACAATAAATACCAAATTCTTATATACCCGTATAAAATAGYTATACCATATATGATTTAAATCACCCTTATTTCGAAATTATTCCAGACTTTTTTTAATAAAAAATAAATAAATTTATTCGAAAAAATAAATTCCAACGAAAAGCAATTAAAGAACGGCTAAGTTTGGGTATAAACGAATATTTCATCCTCTTGCAACTTGCCAGGAAAAGTCAAGGGCAAGTTTCCATCCGATTTTTGCCAACGTATGCAATATAAACTCATCTGTAAGTTCGAAAATCTTTCTATTAGGTGCACAGAGCTAACGAAATTATTCATCCAATTCAACCCATCGGCATAGTATTATTAGAAGAGAATTCTCTCGGAATTTCGATAATATATCTTACAGATTGGCCAATATTTTCGATAAAAAGTTGATGAAAATATTAAAATAGAGAAGGATAAGGTGCTTGGAAATCGTCAGGCAACTGTTAGAGAGATGACAAGCGAGCTCGACATATCTCGCAAGTCCATTCGAATGATTTTGTTGGATATTTTGGGCATGAAACGCGATCTTGCTCGACTCGTCCCAATTAAGCAGATTTTCAAAAAGAGTACCATAAACATACTTGATCGTGCGAATTTCGATTCAAAATTCATGGCGAGCATTATAACTACCGAAGAAACTTGGGTTTATAAGTTTGGCATGCAAACAAATCAACAATCATCGGAATGGAACTCGTTTTCAGTCGATCGACTTACTTCGCAAAGCTTTATCCCGATACACGCATTGGTACTACTGGAATACTGGAAAGTGGAAAAATCAGATGGAACTTAAAATCGTGTTATATTGGGAGTAGATGTGGTTGTAGTCCGTTTTCGCTCTGACATAGSAATGTCATGGCCGATATCAATCGTATAGGTCCTGAGTTGATATCGGACTATAATTTTTCAAGTTCCTAAGATATCGAAAATGTCGATCCATCTATGAGATATCTTAATGAATGTCAGATAGCACATTTCACCGCGGGTAATAATAAACGTACGTAGAAATAAAAATACACATTGTTTATAAAATTTTCACATGTTCGTGTATATATCTGCATATATACATATGTATAAATATTTATATATTCTTGAGAGTCACAAGTCTTATTTCAATAAAATTTRGAATACCCTTTAAATGGCCTAAAGTAGTCAATAAAGTGCACAATAATTGGTGGCGCGTGCTGTGAATTCACTCCACGCTCGCTTTGATGTCACAAATATGCTCTTAAATTTGTAATACCCAAAACCGTCTCTCCGTTATCGAAGTCACTTGCGACTGTTGGTAATTGACATTTTATTGTCCTCTCAATTGACAATGCGAAAATGTAAACTAGCAAATATTTATTACAAAGCAAACACGTGTTCACAGCTCATCTCTTTCACCAATGCACACACACACACACATATACATACACATATATACAGTTTTATTAAAATACGCGTATACGAAGAACTTCACCCCTAACGCCCCAGCATTAGACTGCTTTTGCGGCCTTAATCAAAAATCACATCTTCACCAAAAACAAAAAAAAAAAAACAAATTAAGTCACCCTTTATAACGGTATTTAACTCTGTAATTCTGTCAACGCATTATTGCATTTAAAAGTTTATGCAGCTTATGCATAGCCATGACGAAATGAATACATACAAACGAAAACTAATAACGGCRGTATGATTTGTAGCAACAGCACCGTTGACTGTCTGTAGACTGTCGTTGTGCTTATCAGCTGTGAAAGTTATTGCGTCCATAACAAAGRCTTCCACGCTCCCGGCCACTGCCACACTTGCCGTCGCTCTAATGCGATAATGAGACTATCAACAGGGGTTGAGAGCATTCGTACAAATTCGCTAAAGAGCGTTTGGAATCGCTAACTGCATTCAACGCGTGTCTGTGTGTGCGTGTGTGTGTAGATGCTATTCCCTGTGTATGCCTCATCAAAGAAAAATATGTTTGCGACATTAATTTGTTCCACTTGTCGTAACCAGTTGAGGCTATGGCTAATCTGAAGGGTGGTTTGTTTACGAAAATGTAATGAAATTCGGCATAAATTTGAAAATCTTCACTAAGTGAGCTGGTGGAAATGTTGCAGGTGGCTTCGAGTGGAACACACAAATGGTTCTCTATGTATGTATGTATATATATATGTTCTTTGTTACAAATTGTCTACGGATATTGGCAATTTATGACCGAGAGGGTTCATTGTGTGGCCACTGGGCCGCATTTGTGTTTGTTTATTGGCTGCGTGAAAGTGGAATTAATTAGCCATGAATATGGCGATTATCGAATTAATTCTGKAAAGAATTCCTTTTAAAGCCGATATTAATTCTTTGACTTCCGTGYGGCTATTAAGACCATGCTTTCGAATGCGATGAACGTTGAAGTGAAATCTTGCGCGAGGTATATGATTTATTGCAACTTGCTATGAGTAAATATAATTATTTTATTACTTTTTACATGATGACAGACAACCGGATCTATAAAAACATATGAATATGAAGCAGGGTTTCCGCTCTATTTTCAAAAATTATTTTTTCATATAAAAAGCTTAAATATTTTAGTCAAAATTTGTATTATTCCAAAGTCACATATTTTATAAAGATTTTGTGAAAATTTCAAAATAATCAAAACTTGAACGTCATTGCGGCACGCACTGTASGAAAAAGGTACCTCCGCGTTGACAGCAAAACTTCTAATAGGATCATATGAGGAAAAAAGAAAAAAATAAGTAAATTGGTTACATGGATTTCCTTGGGTAAAGACAGCATTTTTTCAAAATTTTTTTCTCAAAAAAAATTAAATATTTTATTAGAATTTTTTATTGTTTCAAACACGAACTATTAAAAAAGAAATTCAGAAATTTTTGAAAAAAAAAAATCTTAACTTAGACCTTGGACGAAGGAAAAAAGGATTTTTGGCAGACATTTTGAAAAAGAAATGAATATTTCGCTACTATTTTTTTAAATAGTTCTAATCGAAAAAAAAATCGTCCAAGTCTTTGAGATACATGAAGACCGGTTGAGTAGTACTCGATAAATCTTGACTTCCAAACCACAGTTTCGAGAAAGAAGAGACTTAGCATAGTTAGGCTCGAGCGCACAAGACTGTATCTCCGAAATTATTACTCGGATTAACTTGAAAATTTAGGAAAATATTTTAAAGATGTTGCAAAATTTAATAAGACAATGGAAAATTCGAGTTTTTGAAACCCGTAAACCAATGTAAGGGGTGATGAATTTCATAGGAAAATATGAAAAATTAAAACTATATTTTGTAAGCAGATGTTTTT
>NW_017534886.1:57121-126888 GCF_001853355.1 Bactrocera latifrons
AAAATCTGTAAATTATTCATGAACAACCATTACATTTATCTAAATTGACAGTTTGGTGAGGTTTTTACACTGGTAGATTCATCGGTACGCACTTTTTTCGAAATAAAGCTGGCGACACCGTTACTGTCCATGGAGAGCGGTATGACTTTTTATAACCGCAATTGGAAGAAGCTGATTTTGACAACATCCGGTTCCAACAAGAYTGGGCTACGTGTCAAACAGCACGCGCAACAACCGAATTATTACGAGAAAAGTCTGTAGATTCGATTATTTCAAAAACTTTCGACTTTAAATGTCCTCCAAGAAGTTTTGATTTAATACCGTTAGACTACATTTTGTGGGGTTATTTGAAGTCATAGGTCTTTAGCAATAAATCAGACTCTCTTCAAGCTTTAGAAGTCCATATTGTACGTGCTTTTCATGAAATACGACTTAACTTACTAGAAAAAGTACTCGAAATTTTGGTTAATTGAATTTTTTGCTGCAACAGAAGTGGTGGAGGTCATTTGAAGGCTATTGTATTCATAACTCTCTTTTGATTGCCGTAGTCACCGCTTACGCGATTATAGCCGAGTTATTATATTCAGAACTACTATTATTAAATTAGATATAAAATAAAAAGCAGTTGAATTTCCTTAACAATTAGTGTGCTTTTTTTAAATAAATCATATCACTCTTATTAGAAAACCCGTTTAATTTTTACATCTCATTGCGCCCACATCACTGCGGATATGCTTACCCCCACTGCATACSGTAAAATAATAATGTTGATTTGTTTGGTCCGAAGTTGATTTTTCTCATGTTGAATTGTTGTTGTCGCTATTTGCGTAAATGTTAAGCTCTTAATCCAATTTAGTGGGATTATATGTATACACTTTGTTTATGGTCCACAATGTCACTTCGCAACAAATTGTGTCCACTGCAAATTTTAATTGCAAGCATTGTTCTTCATCTACAAAAGAGGCGGAGTATTATGAATGGGTTTCATCCCATTTACCTGTCGGCTGCTATAGCACCACACATGTAATTGACAAGAAAACAAGTAAGGGTTAATGAACAAAGGCTTTTAAGCTGAGTTTTAAAAATTTATATTTTGGTGTTTTAACAGAAATATATTTTTTGTTATTATTTCTAAGTAAAATTATTTAAAACGTGTTTTGTTGAATTCAAATTTATCTTAATTTTCGGTTTCTGAAAAACAGAAAAAAGCTGTTGTTTTAAGGAAACAGTAACCAACTGTTGCAAAAAGTTCCTTCTCACGATTAAGATATTAGTTTTACAGCTTAAATTACCATTTTCACAAAAATTTTTTTTGTAATCTAACGATTAACCAACAACTATATAATTCTTGGGATATATTGGGTAGTCGAAAAAGATGTCTCAATAACAGTCATATATCTTCAGTGTGTAAATACCATATAGTGTTGGAAAGGTGAGATTAAAAAAGCTGTTCAAAAATGAGTGAAAATAAMGAAGAAATTCACTATATTTTTAAATTTTTGTATAAAAAAGGAAAGAGTGCCACGCATGCCGTCAATGAAATTTGTGAAGTTTACAGAGACGACGATGWATCATTTCGTGTAGCTCTGGCGACCTGACGTTGAAAAAGTCGATGAAATGATGAACAAATTTACCAGGACCGTCAMATAAKCAGCCATGACATCGTTAAGGAACTTAACATTCGTCATCAAATGGTTTTGAACCAATTAAAAAGGCTRGCTRCAAAACGAAGCTTGATGTTTGGGTACCACGTGAACTGCCTGTGAAAAATTTAATGGACCGAATTAACCATAACCTTTGCTGCAACGAAATGAAATCGAACGATTCCGTAGGCGGTAGAATTTATGTCGTGAAAATAGAAATAACAGAGCTTTGCACTAGCACTCAGCTTTATCTCTTATCTATGCTGTGGAAGAATAGTTATATAATTTAAAAAATATTTAAAAACCCTGCCAACTATTAAAGATAATACTTTTCTTATTCAGTGTAGTTCTACTCAGAGTTAATTATATGTAAAATGCAAAGTTACGCCCTTAAAAACTTAAACTAGTAATGAACGTTTCTACCTGCATCTGGCACTCAGGTAGAAAACATTAACACCTGTCCTAGGTGAAATCGCTATAAATCTAAAGCGACTTAGAGAGCAGCTATCATTACCTATTAATCGTTGCTAAGTTGCTGAACAGCGCGAAAATGCTGAAGAAACCAAGTACACATATCTCAGCATTGGGAAAGCTGCTGCCAACACATCCAGGAACTCTTAGTTATACTATATTCCTGCATAGTAAAGAAGTGAAAAATCGCGATGCCCGTAATTTCAAAAGCTGTGTGCGAATAACGAAGACGAAATATTACGTAACCGAAAAGTTGATTGCCCAGATGAAAGCAAAGGTGTATTGGAAAAGTCCTGATGAAATTCAAACTCTTCGTCGGGAGCAAATGTACTGTGATCATTTAAAGAAGCAGCTAGAGGTTATAAATTTACAGCAGCAAAAGAGACTATCTCTTAAGATAGAGGCGCTACAATGGAGAGTGAAGGAAGGGGAGAAATTCGAGATATTAAAAGATAAAATGGACGAAAGCCAAATTTTTACTAAAAGTTTGGGAAAATTATCGGACCGACCGGATTCCGCTCCCAAACCCCATATAATGACATCGCCAGGAGCCCCTAATTATAAAGTGATGACAAATCGATGTGAGCATTCTACACAAATTACAATGCCATCAAAGCTCAATAATGAGAAACAAGTGGCAAAACCATCAGATGATATAAGCCCACCACCAAAGGAAAGACCACAGTTCAGAGGTGCAGAAAATGCAGCGCCGCAGAACCATAAGGACGCGATTAGAAAACGCTTTTCACAATTATCGAAGTTACCACCTAAAAATATAAATCGATTAACTATGATTCGAAGAAATTTTCGCCAAATTTTGGCATCACGTGGACACTTTTGAACTTAAAAAAATCAGCAAGCGAGGGAAATACTACATACCTGTACATATAACTATTAGTAGAGTATTATATTTTTTTCAAAAAAAATAAATAAATAAATAAATGTATTTTAAGGAATGTCAGTATTTCTTTACTGTCTTTTTTAATTGTAAGTAATATTGAAAAAACAGTAAATTTGAAGACGAAGCTCACTGCTTACTTCAACCAATGCGTTTCAAATATTGTACAAGTATTTAGATATATTTTATATATTAATTTAGTTAGTATAAGCAGGTGGATTCCATGATCCATGGTTTTACGATTACCGGAAGTTAGAAATTCACAAAAAAGATATGTTGAGGCTAGGCGAAGTATGAGTTTCATTATCACATATGTATTTTTTCTCACAGATTGAGAGATAACTGACCACGTCTAGAAGGCATCTAACTACTATGAGCAAAAAATAGTAAGACTTTATTCATAATTTTAAAATTCTTAATTAAAATCAAAATTTATGTCGTCCACCTCAAAGTAATCTCCCTTGGCCCAATACACTTGTGTCAACATTTTTTCCTTTAACAGTTGTTAAAGTCAATTTCCGGAATAGCCTTCAATACCCGTAGCGATTCACGTTTAATGTCTTCAATTAACTCATAACGGTTTCCCTGGAGTTATCGTTTCAGTTTGCTGAATAACCAGAAGTTACACGAAGCTAAATCAGATGAATACAGTGGTTGCGATACGATATTGGTTGAAAATTTGGCGAATTCACGAAGAATCAATGCAGCATGCGACGGTGCATTATCGTGATGCAAAAATCAAGATTTGTCCGTCCATAATTCCATCCACTTTTTACAAATAGTTTCGCGCAAATGACGCATAACACTCAAATTGTATTCCCTGTTGAAAGTTTGACCGGTTGGAATAAAATCGGAGTGCACCACACCTCGATAATTGAAGCAAACTGTCAACATTACCTTAATTTTTGAGCTGCTTTTACGTGATTTTTCGGCTTCGGCTCACCTCTGCCCCGATATTCGGCCGACTGATAGTTTGTTTCCAGGTCGTAAGCTTAGGTCCAAGACTCATYGCCAGCAATAATTCGCTTCTTGACATTCTGATAGTCGGAAAGCATTGTTTCATAAGCCTTAATGCGATGCTGTTTTTCGAAAAAATAGTGATTTTAGAACCATCGTGGTTTTCACCTATGCTTCCGACATTCCAACGATGCCAGTAAGATCTTTGGCTTTTAATCGTCGATTCTCAAGGACCAATCATGATACCTTTTCCAACATTCTGAACGTTTCGACACCAGAAATTTGATTCCGCACACAAAATTTAATGGAAATTCTTTGTTGAATAATTTGACTCATCGTAAAAATCGCCGAATGAATTTTATGTACTTCGTAAAGACAAGCGTACACTTAGCACTAGTGATTATTTTAATGTGACATTTGGCACAAATGTCACTGACAGTTATAGAACCAAGAAAAAAATATTTCGACGAATGGGTTTTCGCGCGACTGTTACTATTATTTAATGTGGGTCTCCATAAAATATAACTATTTGGACCGCTCACCAAGTCATACTG
This sequence comes from Bactrocera latifrons, assembly GCF_001853355.1. NCBI lineage: Eukaryota > Metazoa > Arthropoda > Insecta > Diptera > Tephritidae > Bactrocera > Bactrocera latifrons. The sequence continues at coordinate 61,645 of NW_017534886.1, forward strand.
CTCCAATGTTATATCTTTATCACAGTATTCTCTTCAATGTTCCAATAATATACCTATTAATGAAGGTATTTTGCTGCTTCGAGAATTTGTAAGGTAACTGATTAGCTTGTTCAGGAGAAAATATTTCATATCCTCCCCTATTTTTCGAGTAAATAGTAAATTATCACGTAACGTAACCCTTTTAACAATGAGTAATGAGTATGGATGTATGTAAACCACCATTCCTTTGGCAAATAAGCTGAGGTTTGTGTGCAGTTGTCTTTGAGTTTAGTTCCAAAATTCCCCTCATTAAACAGGAATGTTCAGATGGCATTTACAGCAATCTTGGGTAAGGTATATTTGAGGTCACAAATTAGTACAATTGACTTATTCGCCGTAACTGACGTCCAAAAGGGTTTTAATAGAGTTGTTTTAGAGAGAGATAACAATAACTTAATTTCAAAGGCATAACTTTTCGACATTAAGAAAGAACCTTTTAAAAGATGTTGCCCTGGATGTCTATATATAATTATAAATTATATAAAAGGGCAAATTAATGTTTCGAAAATCCATTCTACAGGAATAGATCCTAAATTTGCAAATCTTGTATATTTAAACATAACCAGGTTTTAATTCTCATGGTAAAGTCCTAATTCACTTCCTTAAATTTTTAAAACCCTAATTTATGCTAAGTCCAGTATCATAGATCTAATAATCCTGCTATTTTTGCATTGAATTGAAGTTCTAATTAAGCATGGAACAGACGATTTTCATATGCTTCTCTTGAGGCAAATTTTTCACCATATCATTACATAATCATTTGCTTTAGAGAGTTAATAAGCGGGGTGCCTCCCAATCTGCCGGAGCTTCCAGTGAGTCACTCAGTTAATACTGAGTGCAGCAATCAAGAAACTGTCTGAGAAGTATTTTACTACGAAGGCTTATCTTTCTAACATCCAATCGAACTACACGCGAGATACAAATTACTAAAACCAGCTATAAAAATAAAAAAGTAATGTGTTTTTTTATTGTAATACCATAGACTTTTATTTATAGTCACTATATTACTTCACATTTTGTCCAACATGAATATTGTATATATATAAAACATATAAACATACAGGCTTATAAAACAGACATGGTTTAAGACAATATGATATTACCGATTTATGAAAACTACACCTTCAAGAGCATAACGGTTACTAATCGTGCATTGACCACAAAGGACATAATATGTCACCGCTGCCGGAAGCGCAAATTGATGACGTATCCGTCGGTGTTTTTTAGCCGCCTTGCTAAAAAAATTTGAGGTCAATGTTTTTATAACATATAGGCGTACTACTGGAGACCAAGTTTCAGTTTATTGCTATTAAGATTAATCCATGATTTCGGCCTCAAGCTACAGCTTAGGGTCAATCAAGTGGTACACKGACGGCTCAAAAACCTCKKAGGAAATTGGCGCAGAAATCGCAGGATCATGCATCAAACTCTCCATATGGGAAGCATATTCCAAGCAAAGGTTTTTGCTATAAGCCGGTGCGTAGAAATAAACTTCCAACGTGACTATCGCAACGAACGTATAGTCATACTCAGTGACAGTCAAGCGGCACTTAAAGTGATCTCTGTGTGCGAGATCAAATCGCTACTAGTGATAGAACGCCTCAACAGTTTATTACATCATAACCAAGTGCATCTTATTTGAGTGCCCAGTCATCAAGATATAGTGGGGAATGAACTGAACATGGCAGGGTCTGAAGATTTTATTGTGGCTGGTCCCCGTACCATAATGGAGCTCCTCCGCAAGGAGGAAGTGGTGGGCAGAGAASGGTATTGGCAACAAATCCAAGGCATGCGTCATGTCAAGTTGCTAATAGGTGGTTACAACCTTATCGCTTTCTACACTACCCATTGCAAGCTCAAGAACCACTTATATAAAAAGAGCGTATCTTCTTGTGCAAATTTCCGGTTCGGCGACATGGAGCCCGAAACTCCAGAACATCTACTAATTGACTGCACAGCACTCTGTATACGCAAGATAAAGGCTCTTGGATAAATTTTTTCACATAGGGATCATATCGCCTCAATAGCACCAGTAATATATTGGAATTTATCAATATGCTAGAGCTAAGTGAGTCGTTGTGACTTAGAAGAGGGCACAATAGACTTTAGGTCGCACTGCAATCATCATTTATTTATCTATCTATAAGTATATCCAAATACCATATGTTCAGAATTTCGGTCGAAGTGAAGCCGGTACTCGCTGATTGAAAGGTGGTATGCACTAACTGTTATAAATAACGTTGGTAAATGTTTAATTTGAAATTTCAAATRAAAAAATTCTGGTATTAAGTTTAATTAGTGCYAGGAAGTGCAACCACCATACCACGGGAAATTCATTTTAACGGCCTGTAAAAATATGGTATACGGAATRAACACACTTGCTGAGAACGTATATAAAGTCTCCAAAATATTTTCCTTAAAATTTTGCATCAGCAGAGAACGTATATACGCGACAGAGAACGTGTATCATGTGACAAAAGTTCGTAGGTTTATTTCTTGGATARACAGCAGGTCAATTGAAAAGTCCCCGGCCCGACACATAGATGTCGTTACTAGAATTAAATCTATATGAATTTGATTTAGCAACAACCTTCAAAAGGCGAATGTATAAATTTGACAGCTGTCGGATTATTAATTTGTGAATTATATTTTGAGGCGGTAAATTTTGTTACTCTGAAAAAATGGATAAAAAGGAATTTCGCGTGTTGATAAAATACTGCTTTTTGAAGGGGAAAAATACAGTTGAAGCAAAAGCTTGGCTTGATGAAGAGTTTCCCGATACTGCGCCAGGAAAATCAACCATCAAGGATTGGTATGCTAAGTTTAAACGTGGTGAAATGAGCACCGAAGACGGTAAACGTAGTGGACGACCAAAGAAGAGCTGATCGCCGAAACTGAGGTTTATTTTGGAGCAAAGCACCAATCGTACTACAGAAATGGCATTGAACAGATGGAGTGTCGCTTTAATAAGTGTATCACCCTTGAAGGAAACTATGTTGAATAAAAAAACGAAACAGCTGTCAAAAAATRTGTTTTCCTACGGCAGGCCGGGAACTTTTCAATTGACATATTACATTACAAATATTCTTCTTAGGGTATTTTCATATTTGTAATAAAATATACATTTCATAATTCATCAAATGATAACCTAGTTATACACACACATATGTATAAATATATATTTTTTTACACAGTTAAGTCTTTGACAAGATAACTTCTGAATCCAACCCTTTATAACCTTTTATAGATTTTTAGTTCATTTACCCAATGCTAAGGTAGCGTTCAAATCAATTTTTACAAAGAAGCATACAATAATTTTTAAAAGTATATTTGAATTTAATATTTTCCGTAAATATCAAAAGACAATCGAACATGTAAATAATTATGTACATACAATATTTATATACAGGACAATTCAAGATATTATACATAAAATATATAATTAAAAAATATACATATGTATGTATGTGGTTACAAAGCATTAATTCTAACTTATCATTTTAAAAGCTTAAACTAGTAAATATCGTCCGTATCACTTATATCTTCAGCATTAATAATTTCTAAATGATTTTTTCGCTCTTGCAAACGTATACATTTCGGACACGACATATTTTTTCGGGTCATGCAAACACGATGGTAGATAGAATTACATTTATTACACATAATACAACCATCATCGAAAGGAAATATCACTTCATTATTGTCGCAAATCTCACATATGTAAGCCTTGGCGCGACACAGTTCACAATTCCGTATATGCTGATGAAAAGCATTAAACACTTTTTGCAAATAATCGACTAAAATGCCCTTTTCAATAAGTTCGAAATCATTTATTGAATAAAATTCGGTGGATTGTATTAGATGGCGACGAGATTCATTAGCACCAACATTGTCGTTGTTAAGATGATTAGTTATTTGCTTATCCAGAAGCTTTTCCTCAGTTGCTGAACGGCATTCYAGCAAATATTTTCTCATGTAAAATAAATTTTGGCGTAACTTCTTTACACTTCCCAATTTCTCCAAGAACACAAATAATTTCGGATTAGCCTCCTCCAGCTTTATCAACGGTTTTTCATAAAATAGATTTATTTCCTGAAGCGAAGCACGTGATACTTTGTATTGTGTAAAATCCCAATTATGGACAACACGAGCGGGTATGATGCTATAGTCATTCCAATGACAATTTGGACAATAATAAAGACCACTGTAATCGCAAAGACGAGGTTCAATCCACGAGTTTTCTATTGAAATAAAAACAAAYTTAATACATTCTGAGATAGTTCATTGTTTAAGTTATATGTTAGTTTCAAATGATGTACGTAACATTAAAATAAATAAGCTGTGTAGATAAGTGGTGAATGCCGATTAAATTTTTTGTTACAACTGTGCAAAATTTTTGAATTGATAAGAAAGTAATGAGTTTACCCTCTGTTTTATTTGAACCAAAACAGCTAATCGGCTTGGGTAGAGCTAAATAAAAAACAAAAATTAACACAAGAATAGTTTTTTTTTTTTKGTTCTACAATAATTAGTTTTGGAATATGTTTTAAAACTTACTGAAATTGAGTAAAATTCCACATTCAGGGCACTTATATCTTTGCGCCGCCAATCCAATTTCTGGACATATTTCGCTGATAGGGTAGCGCCGTTCGGACGCTACGACATGCGCACATATTCGTATTATACTGTCCACACACTTTTGATGCGCTATAAAATTGCAGTCTGTACACACATAACTTGCTTGGATCATTCTCCATATGAGGCCACTACAATGATCACAATATTGACGCGCACCAATATGACCACTTCGCTGAACGTTGAAGTGATGGCCCACAACTGTCTTTACATGAGGAGCTATTTCCAAAGGATCAGACTCTGCCGATTGTAGCTCTTTAAGAGAGTAACGTAAATCGACTAAATGGCGTACTAACCAACGTCGTTCTTCACTACATTCATCTGAGATCATAACCAAATCACGACAATGGGCGATCGCAGCCTCCAAATCTTGAACATTAGCGTCGGAAGTAAAGATTAATCGCCATTGKTCTTTTACTAGTGACGATGGTATGGGATATGATTTATCACTTTGAGACGTAGTAGAACTAACGTCATCATCTTGAGCGCTTGCAGCACTATTGTTCAAACTATTATATTGTAATAAATTGGAAGCACTTTCACTGATGAAGGAGCTCAAAGCTCCTGGTATACTTGCTAAACTCCCACGAAGCGGATTCATAATTTTGTAATATTCAAAACGAAAACATCATTTGACAAAGAGTTAAAAAAAAATAATAAAATGTTTGTCCTCGAACTCAAATTCCAAATAAAAACAGCTGAAAAATAGTGTTGCTTGTCAGCAGACAAGGGTGGSCGAACTAGCGTTAAAAGTTATCAAACTTTTTTTCGATAACATACTTATCGTAAAAAATACAAATATGTTAATTACAGCTGAAAGAAATAAGTTCTCACTAATAAAAAGGAGAATTTTCTGACAATTTGTGGGAAAACACAAGTCCAAACAAATAAAAATGCTTCGGTATGAATATAGTAAATATTTCTTATGCGATCAAAAGTTATCGATTTCAATTCGATTAGTAGTAACATCACTCTATGAATCTATTTGGTTGATAAATGTATTGTTTATTTTGACAATAATAAAAAACAGCTGTTTTGAGAAATACCCTGTTGCTAGCAAATAGTATGCTATCATGTTTGTTTCATGACTGTTAGTAGCTGTTAGGTAAAAGGAGGAAGAAGAATTARTATTTCACTAAAATTTGTAGTTTAAAAACTTATGAAAGCCGCAGAATCTTATATGTATATATAAAATTACTAACCACTAAATTTCCCACATCATATTATTAAATAAAAATTTTTTTTATGCAGGTAAATTTTCGAAAATTAAATATAATAATCAATGTCGATGCATATAAAAAATTTAAAATGTTCAAAATGGCAAAAAAATGGCYACGCATGATCCACTGTCCACAAGCTGATGCTGTTGTTGTTGTAGCGGCAGAAAACTTTCCTAAAGTAAATTCGAAGAATTCTCCAGGAAATGTTTGAAACAGGGCACCAGGTAAACAGTGCAGCATCTCTTGTGCACTTGGCCCGCATTAGCAGGATTCCGCTGTAAGCATCTGGGGTCCCATTGGTAGCTCAAAGAGCACCAAAACTGCACGCATAGACCATCTTATTGGCCCACCAGTTTAACTGAACCTAACCCAATCTTAATACACACCTTATAAAATAGTGGAGCTTTGAAAGCCAAACACTATGAAATTATTAAATATTTCCACGTTAATCYGTGAACATTGTCCGAATACAGTAATAATGATAAAATGCTATTAAATCACCCACAATGTGAGGCATTTCTAACGAATCTTTTTTCAACTCAACGCATACATATGTATGTATAACAGTTAAGTTGGCAAACATATTCCATATCAATTTAAAAATTTGTATAACAACCACTGGGATATCTTTATAAGATTTGGTACATAGATAGAGTCACTCCGAGGAAATTTGCATTAGCTTTGGTATGTATTACCAATAATGATAAAGTAGAGTAGAGTCTATCATTATTGATAAAAACAAGCAACGGAAGAGAGCTAAGTTCGATTGTAACCGAACATTTTATACCCCCGCAATATCCAAAGATCAAAGCCAGAAGCGAATTTTCTGATATTACCGAAGGTTTTTGTTTAACAAGAAATAATCCCGGCTGCGCACTTAGCTGTACCATTCTTCACAAATCCAAAAGATTCCACACAAGAATTCGATTTTGATCGGTCAGCTATAGTGGTTCGTTCTAAACAATTTCTTCGAAAACTGTGCCATTGCCTTTGACAATAATCCATGCCTATTTTCATGAAGATATCTTGTCACAAAAAAAATGTTATCCATACAAGGATTGGATTTTGATCTATCAGTTTATATGGGAGATGTATGTTATAGTGATCCGATCTAAAAATTTTTTCTGAGATTGTACAGTTGTCCAAAGCAATAATTCGTACTAAATTTCAGGAAGATATATTTACAAATTAACTACTTTTGCATATAAGGACATAATTTAGGTAGTTTGGTTTGAGTCGATACTTTTGAAACGTGGGTACACGAATCAGAAAAATATTCTCAGTGATTTCAAAAATAACGGGGTTTTCAATAAATGCGCTAGAAATGTTTTTTTTTTTTTAATAAATCAAAACCGAGTAAGCGCATTCGATGGCAATATGGCAGTATGGAACTTGATATTCGTACGAAGTTCATCAGTCGTCGCTGGCTTGTTGGTATAGACGATATAATTAACGTAGACCCACAGAAAATAGTTTAAAGGCGTCAAATCGCACGACCGAGGCGACCAATTKACTGGGCATTTCGTGAGATAACACGTTCATCAAATTTAGTTTTTAATAAATCGATTGTGACGTTCGCATTGTGGCGCCGTTTTGTTGTGACCAGATATTATCTAAGTCCATACCATCCAATTCRGGGCAAAAATAKTCGGTTATCAAATGCAATTGTGACTCATGTAGTACATGTGAATTGCTGCCTGACTGATAACGCATATTTTGCTTATTGAGGAGCCATTCAGCCAGAAATCAGCCTCATCGCTGAAGATGATCTCTCGATCATTTTCAAGATGTTGCTCAGCCCAATTCACGAACATACTGCGTTTCTAGTAGTCAAGCGGCTACAGTTCTTCCGGCAATTTGAACTTTTAAGKATGTGGGCCAAGATCTTTTCGCAAAATGCGCCACATCGACGTCATGCCCAACTCTTGACACGACGTATGATAGAATGATTTGGATCTTCCTCAATTGATCAATTGTTGATCTGACAGAACGATTATGACGGCCATAAATTGTACTTAGCGCTCTTAAAGTTGAGGCCTTCGACTCGTTGTTGGTTCGTATAACTTTCAAGGATGAAATGCCAAAACKTACTGAAGAGAAATATCAAAAAAAACGGGAAAAATATGGCCTCGTTTGCTGCCCCTTTCGGTCTACTTGTGTAGCGTTCCTTTTGAAAAACCCGTTATAACCACATTCAAATTTCAAAATAACAAGATGGAAGGTACATCACATTCATCTTCATGTTTTAATTTATTTTGTTTTAGGCGAAATGTTTACAGTTATTAAAATATGTGTATAAACGTCTGAGCAGTGTAAATTTGTTTATCATCATTTATACAAAAAAGTCATGCGCTCTCTTCTGGAATCAAAATCTCAGGGTTACTTATTAATTGTTTACTAACGAGAGAACTGAATATTCTGTTGTTCCCAATTCGCCAACCCTTCGTCACGCGAATATTTCGTATGTGTGTTTTCATACTTGCACAACTACAAAGATATAAGGTATTAACTAATTTTAAAAATTCTCTGTTTAGTTTGTATGTAAGCCAAATTTAACACGACCTGCCGCAGTTGTTAACGAATCTCGTACGCGATCAGTTCATTCTAGCCAAAGTGGTCTACTCTCACCAGTTTTCAACCGTTAATACACGCATACCTATGTATAGGCATAGATACGGAGGGTTTGTGTATCAGAAAATTTGAAAAGTCGAGCATGTGATAAAACTTTGACTTATTCGGCCTTAGTCTTTATTATATCGTTTTAGTTTTCACGCACCACTAATTGCATAAATATACGCACTTGAAATAAAAAACAATATTGATATATAAAATATTAATTTTATAACCTTTTTCCGTTACAATACTCTAAAATGAGTGCAAATAATATTGACACAGCTGCAAAAACCCAAACAACGTTAACTCATCCATCGACAACTRCATCGACACCAGTCTTGAAGGAGTTCACAGCTCCACAATTTAGAGACGACAGTTTAGTACTTTACTTCCATCCCTATAACTTCCATTCACAAAAGGTGAGTATAGTGGTCGGTCATGTGATAGCTTCATATCTACTCACTGAGCACTAAGTCGCTGGACGTGCTTACACTTCAATTAATTAGCCTCAACCTAATGTATTGCACTTACACACGCTACAAGTACTGGAAGCTTTGACCGGCAGGCTTGGAAATTACATAAATTCAATTAGATTAGGGAAACAAATTGCTTCTAAGTGTGAATACTGGTTCCATTCGAGAGAAGAGTGAACATCTACTTACATTTACTCACATATATGTATGTATGTATGTATGTAGATCGTATTTTGAAAATGCAAACCTCAGACAACAATGTTTCTACATTTAGAGTTGCAACACATACTAATACATGCATAAATATGTATGTTAATTAGTATACTAATATTGCATGCCGTTACTGAGTTTATTTKGAGAAATGATTTAAATAAGTACTGAAAGTAATACAATTCGCTTGTAATACAATACTTTTCCATAAGGAACGGCCATTATGTTTCTATTGTTTAAAGAAAAAAATAAACATAATACATTTTCTGTCTGAAATTATAATAATTGTATTATAATACTGTCTCTGATTCATATTTCAACTTCATAATTTTGTTGTATATAAAATTATCGAATAAACCGCGAAAAAGAAATGTTGAAACATGTTTAAATTTAACAATTCTTGAGTTTTTRCAATTAATCTTACTATCCTTAATTMCAATGTCAAATATGAGCATGATCTGTCAACCGATTTGTTTACATCAGCTACTTAAGGCTTAGATGGTTAAAAAAAACAGTCCTTTTTCAAAAATTCTTTTCTCATATAAAAAATTAAATATTTTATTAGAATTTTTTACTGTTACAAACATACACTTTATCAAAGAAATGCTGAAATTTTTAGAACAAAATTTTTTAACTCTGCCATTGCGACGACATTTTCGGCGAGCCCTCAAAAAAAGATGGAAATTGGATTTTTGGCAGACATTTCTACAAAAAAATTAAAATTTCAGTGACAATTTTGCTGTTATTATTATTNGAGCCCTCAAAAAAAGATGGAAATTGGATTTTTGGCAGACATTTCTACAAAAAAATTAAACTTTGAGTGACAATTTTGCTGTTATTATTATTATTTTTTTTTTTTAAATAGAAAAAATTCAAGTCTTTAAGAATTGTATCTCAAAGACTTGTCTAAAATTTCATGAAGATCGGTTGAATGGTTCTGGAGAAATCTTTCCAACCGACATCAAAGGYACAGTTTCAATAAAAACGCGTATAAAGACGCCGCACTTAGCCTAGTTAGCCTCGAGCGCACAAGATCTCATTGCTGTATCTCCGAAACTATTACTCGAATAAACTTGAAAATTTAGGAAAATATTATAAATAATAGAGGTGTAGGAGAATTAAATAAGATAATAAAAATTTGATTTTTTGAAACCCGTAAACCCATGTAACCCCTTAAACGTGTTTTTTTTTTTTTTTGTTCGAAGGTACATATTTGAAAATATTTAAAATTTTGGGTAAAATTTAACTTTTGTAAAAGCGCTGTTGTTTGTAAATTTTTATTTTTTTGGCTCCAGGTCATTGTAAGAACAAATATCTTAAAGTACAGAGTTTTTCATCCAAAGAGAAAGCCGAAATCATTGCCGCAGTAAAGGAACTTTTCTTCCATCAGAGATCGGGTTGAGATCTTGTTTGCATATTCTTAGCAAATGTAGCATAGCAATATATATTTTCTAAAAACATCTGATTTTTTAATGTGAGAATTTTTTATTGAAAATTAGGATTTTTCGATACTCCTTAATATTTTAAATTTAAAAAATACATTTTATATGAAAAATAAGATTGTAAGTTTACACCAAATTTTGCGAAAGAAATTTTATATTTGTACAATCTTAGATATTTGAATTTTGACGTAAATTTTCGGGTTATRGCCAAAAGGTGTTGATACTAAAGTTGTAGACCTTTTCATTACCTACAATTTTATAACGGTATAACTTTTTTTATAGGACCCGTAGTTTTAACCGTTTAAACCTTTTTTATCATTCAATCATGCCCCTGCTCTTCCTCTTCCCGACCGCAGATGCCCGTAAATTATTTTTCCATTAATTTCTGTTATTTTAACTTTCGTTTTCAACGAACCTACATATTATTAACTTCCTTTTCTTTTTATCATTTTCAAAAGCTTCTGCAATGAGACCTATGTATGTACAGTATTGAACAAAGCCTTTCTTGCTTTATTTATATTTTCGGATTTTTTATCTCCACAATATATTAAAGTTGTATTCTATACTACTAATACCGCTACCAGCTGACAGTTTTGATTAATAAATAATTTTGAGGTCACTACATATTTATATATGTATACTTAAAAGCATTTTTAAATTTAGGTCTTATTTCATAATAACCCTAACTTAATAATATTTTCAGTTCTTATATATATTTTGTCAAATTTTAATATAATTTTTAATATTTTTTAGGTTATTTTGATACTCTACGAGAAGAATATCGACTTTGTGCCACATGCTATTGATTTAGCTAACGGCGAACAGTATTCTACATGGTTCCTTAACCTCAATCCAAAGGGCGATGTTCCTGTCCTGCAAGATGGCACTTTTGTTATACCCGACTCCAATCACATTATCAGTTATGTGGAAAATAAATATAGAGGAGGCAAGTCAAAATAATTAATTAAAGATATTTCGTAAATCACAGTATTTTGATTTTAATCAAGGTATCCATAGCGCCTTGAAGCCGCGTGGAAATAATGCCGACGAATTCAAAAAAATGGAATTCTACGACAGCATAATAAATCAGTTGCCCGTGGGTGCACTTAGTTTGGGCTCTTTCATCCACGACGATCTAAAGTTGGCACCGAAGCCGCCATTTATTGGTCCTATTCGTAAATCATGTCTGAGTGAGTTTATGTACAAACACGGAATTATTAGTTATTTATGGTATTTAATTTGGAAAGTTAAAACTGGAATTTTGATTTTCAATAACTAGCAAATATCAAATGGAATAATGCCATTTTGAAACATATTAGAAACAAGAAAGTTTTTATAAAATTGCATTATATTAAAAAATAAAAAAAATGAGCCTCCAATACCCATTTGGAAAAAATGTAATTCTAAATTAGAAAAAATAATTAATCCCACAAACCGGATTTCTAAAATTTTTTAATCTAACCTTAATTTTTTTGAATTAARAAATTCTTAATCCTGATTATATTCTATATCAATTATTTATTTTCAGAAAATAATGAGAAAGTGTATGAATTGTTGAAAAGATCCATCGAAGATGCCGAAACAAATAAATCGGGCCTGCTGCGCAAACTTGATATACAAGACAGACGTAAACGGTTAATTCAATCACGGGTTGAATTTCAGAAAATACTCGATGCCGTCAACAATGTTTTGCGATACATCGACAATGACTTCAAGGAAAACCCTGGACGCGAATGGCTGATTTCGAATGAATATTCTTTAGCCGATATTAGTTTCGGTTTATTATTRCATAGGCTTTATCAATTGGGATTCGAAAACTACTATTGGGCATATGGCAAATTRCCATATGTAGAAAGTTATTTTCTGCGTTTCAAAAAACGCCCCACATATCAAAAACTGATGCCGAGCAATTTTAAAATACTSAAGGACATCTGGCAGAATACACCGGCAAATTACAAAATCGGTGCCGGTGCRGGATTCCTGGGCATGGCCATGTTCGCTGCTCTTGCTCATAAATAAGTGACTTCTGAGCTTACGGAAAATCATTGTATACATATATGTGTATRTACATAAATCTGGCAAATACCATTAAATGAAGTAAATCAATAAAAAAGTGAATTGTAAAACGGTAATGGTTTATTTAATTATTATTTACTCTTACCAATAAAAATGTACATCGTTAAAAATTTAAAGGGATTATGCATAATTTTAATGTAGACAAATATAAGATTTTTGTCATGTTTGGATCTAAAGACTACTAAATTTAACTTTCTATATTAATAGAGAATATACCATTACCATTTCAGTAAGCCTCATCAGGTTTCACTTTACGCACTTTCTATCAAAATATACTAAACAACAAATTCGAACAATTAAATTATTTGACAAACAACCAACTTAGATTTACAAATAAGTGATCTCATAGAGTACTATGAGTTTAAATCCACACCGTTATTGCTAGTTCCAGTTTGGTTACCGCTAGCAGCCGTGCTCGCAGTCCGCATATTCGTATACAATGGCATACCCATAAATTTGGGTTGTGCTGCTAATCCACTGAAGGCACCAGTCGGCATATTGCCTCGACATCCGGCATTGACATTGGTAGGAGCTGTTGTTGTCATAGTTGGTCGTCTACCATAAACAAAGGTATCTTTGTTCTCTCGTTGGTAAAAGAATGATCCACTACCAGCTGGATCCGGTAATAAAGTTGTGCGATACCAAAATCGGTAGGTAAAGTACCATGTTAATATTGCAATTATGCCACTAATTACTTTTTCTACCATGTGATGATAATAAAGCATAGTGCCAACTAACATTACATCCCATAGCAACTGTAGCGTCGCCATGCCAATAAATAATGTTCGTATAATTGGCGTTAGTCGATCATAAAGAAATTGAAGATTACGCATTTCTTCTTCTGATAAATTTCTTAATGGGTTTGTGCTTGAATGTTCCGATATACTACGATCGTGTATTTCATTGCGAAGGTAGTCTTTAATGGACTCCCACTTAATGATTGGACGAGCTTCTTCGATTAAAACTAAGCTCGAATGTATTAAAATAAATGCGTGTCCTGATATATCGAAACCATTCCATAAGTGACCTGCCTTCAGACAGGCAGATTTTGTTCCGAAACCTAAAATAAAAATAAAAAATTATTTTAGAAATATTACTATTAGTGCACATATTTCATTTACCTTTCACTGTGCAGCGTCCATAGGATGTTTCGATTATGTTAAACATTTTAGTCCAGAAGAGCCAAAAGAAAGTAGCAATGACAATTCGAGGGATATGATGACGAAGCATTTTYTTCATGTCACCACAACATAGAGTATACGATGTCATTGCAAGAAACGGCACTGTTAGCATTAATGTCCAACCCCAACCAACTTTTACAAAGTATACGTTGAATAAATTATCTGAACGGGCAAAGTATGTTTTTGGAAATGGTATAAAATCGCCGATCAACGAAACCAAGAAYAAACTACCCAAGTATAGCGCTACTTTTAGATTGGTATCAAAGAAAATTGTCTTTTTACATGCATGCATAACCATCATAACAAGTATCTCCCTAACGCTGGTTGGGGCCGCAGTAGGTCGTGTACCTTTAGCCTCCGCTCTTTTCACGTCTGGACCACCTGGTCTAAAATTCATATTGGAGGAACTCGGACCGGCAGCGCTAGTACGCAAAGGTCGTCGCTTTGTAGCCATTCTTTGTAATATATAGCTATAATAAATATTTCTCACTTATAGTGAAAGTGAAGCAATGTGCCAAAGTTCACAATATTTTCACATGTAAAGATTCACTTTCGCCGCTAAATTTAAGCTTCTGTTGTAATTAAGTCATTAACTTATTCGTATTGAACGTATCTAAAWATAAAAAATATTACTACATAATTCTTTTTTAATTAAAGCTTACCAATGTATTATTAATTTACCATTTCACTATAGAACATTTCAGTTCACCTGCTGTTTGYACTGGTCATCTGTAATATTATTTTGGGAGCTCGGACTTTCTGCAAATGTCAAATTAGAAATAGAGTTGCCATTTCAAAACTAATAACTAAAAACTATTTTTCAACTTTATAATTAAGCAAAACAGACAGTCATTGTTTAAATATTTTTGCAAAATAGTGTTACTAAAAATATTACAGAAATTTCAATATGTAAAAATCTAATAAGACATTTAATTAAAAAATATTTTTTTTTACCCWCTGATTTGGCAAAAAGTTTAGCGTTAACAACACTGCTGACCGTTAAACGCCAGTTTACAAAGCAAAAGGCGTAGAAAAAGTTGTAAAGTCAAACGGAATAACAGGGAAAACAAGAAAAGTTAAAGGTAAAATTAATCACTACTTTAACAAGTATACTTTAATTGTCGACTTATAATGAACTTTTATGTTTTAAACAAAAGTGTGAAATTCGTAAAGTGTTAATTGTGTCGTTTTCTTGGGTGGAAATAGCATAGTAACACAAACACACCCAACTCATTAAAACAACAGCAACACAAAATACACATAGTATACAACGAAGCTTTGATAAGCAAATTACATTTATAAAAACATATACATAAATGCATATCCGTGAATCTGCTTATTTAATTCCTCCGAGTGCCTAGGTGTATAAATGCCAAACAATGGTTATAGTGAACTTTAACAAAGGTTATCGTAAACATTTCATTGCTTGATTAATTCGCTAYCAAATATTGAAGTGTATCTGTATGGCACAATATATTTCCCCGTTATATTGTATGACGTCATGCATTAATGGAAATGGTTTAAAAATATTAAATAACTTGCAACCTTTGCTTCGATCATTTCATGCAACGGAAAGCATATTCATACTTTCAATAATAAGTATCTCACACAGTTGAAATCTTATCTAACTCTTATCATCGAAACCTAACAAAGTGTATTTCCCTTTCAATGATGTTAGTAATTTTTTTTGTTTAACAGACACATTCTCATTCATATTTGTTATTGTTTTGAATACTTCCTCCTTTCTTTATAGCATTCTAAAATAGGAACACAGAAGCATAGTGATTTTGCTTTAAAACAGCGTAAATATTAAAACTGTGACACAAAAGCCTTGGGCAATGGATATCACGCTAGGAAATGCCCATGCGACCTCTCGGCTTCCTGGTAAGTATAATATATAGCTTGAATGAAGTGTTAATAAAGGAGCATGATCAAACATTTATTTTCAAAATATGTTTTACTAAACGTTATAAGTTAAATATGTAATTATAACTACGTATAGAAATTTTATAGCTCAATGTCATCCCTATATTTTTGGTATATTTATCGGWATACATTAGCTTTTAAAGTGACTTATAAAATTTGTGGATATACATATTTATGTAGAAGTCAACATCAGTATTGCTTTCATACGATTTTAAATTGTATTTTGCTTGTTTACTTATATTTGTTTTGAATTCCATTACAAATATGATTATATGCTGCATGTTGTRGTTTGAAAAATAGTTTACCGCTTGTCTTGTTTGATATGTGTGGTACACACTTACTAATGTTGCTTGATAATTTTTTTAATAACTATTTGAGAAATACATTAAATGATCAACTTTCTCTTCATTATTAATAATCAATACACAATTTTCTTGCCGCTTAAAGGCTAAAAATTAATTGTAAGATTAGTATGTCATATAATTACATATATTTGTTTTTGGAAATAATTCGTTATTTTACCCCCGCAGGACCAGCAATAAATCCGGTGGTGGAGAATTCCGAAGARCCTCAGCCGAGTTTGTCAGATTTGCATGATTTTGAACCCAAATTGGAGTTTGACGATACAGAATTACTATCGCCAACACCGTTGCAAAGTATGTACCCCATTATCTCTATCATAATTGGGGACATTTGAGTTTGAATATAATTATTTAGTGTGTATGAAATGCAAGGATAACAATTAGAATTACAAATTTTTTCAATATTTTGTTCTGATTAGATTATTTTGTCAAATGTCCACAGTTAATTAATGATATTGCAGCTAAAATATTAATTTTATTTTAGAGGATGTTATGGTTGACGATTTCGTATTAGCAGAAGGTAAGCCATGTAACAGACATATATGTATAAAAAACAAATGTTAAAATAAAACATATGATTTACTTTCAGACGAAGACATCGAGCCTGCAGAGATAGTAAATCCGCTGGAAGACGATTTCGATCAGTTGAGGGAGGTTAGTTAAAAACATAATAATTTTAACTTACAAAATATATATTCTGTTRTGCAAATATTTAGGAACAGTCTGAGGCCATTGGTAGCGTTAAAAATAGATGCGATTTTCTTGGCACTGACAAGCAGGGAAGGCATATATTTGCAATTTATGCATCACGGTTTCCTGAGAAATCTCAAATGGAAAAATTCATCTGGTTTGTATTTTGTGTTTACTGCTTCCGTAAAATATTTCAATTATGCTTTTCCATTTTAGTGATGTTATAAAAGAAATCGAACCRTTTGTAGAGAATGATTATATTCTCGTATATTTTCATCAAGGTCTTAGGGAACATAGCAAACCATCGGCGCAATTGCTTTGGAATTCTTACAAAGAATTGGACCGCAATTTTCGTAAAAATCTCAAAAATCTATATGTAGTCCATCCTACATTATTCATACGTTTTATATGGAAATTTTTTAGTCCATTCATTAGCGACAAATTTCGCCAAAAACTCGTATATATTTCCAGTTTGGATGAATTACGCCAAGCATTGGGTCTCTCAAAGATAAAGGTACCCGATAGCGTATGTGATTTTGACGAGCAATTATTTCGCAGTAAAAGCACCCCATCCAGCTTTGGATACGGGTACGGTGGAAGTAACAATAACACAACAAAACAAATGGCCAACACAGTGCAGTTTGGCGCTCCGCTTAAATTCATCGTATCCAATAGCCCATGTCTCAACTCCATACCACCAATAGTACGAAAATGCGTCGACTCTCTGTCCATCACAGGTATGATTGACACAGAGGGTATWTTTCGCCGTTCAGGAAATCATTCCGAGATAATTGCACTAAAAGAGCGAGTTAATCGTGGAGAAGATGTGGACTTGTCAAATGTCAATGTTCACGTCATTGCCGGGCTGTTAAAAAGTTTTTTGCGGGATCTAAGTGAACCACTACTCACATTCGAGTTGTACGACGACATCACTAGTTTYCTAGGTAAACAAATATGCCGTATGTATATGGAAAATTATAATTATTTATGTTAATTTAACAGATTGGCCAAAGGAGGAACGCTCTCGTAATGTGACGCAGCTTATAAGAGAAAAATTACCTGAAGAAAACTATGAGCTTTTTAAGTACTTAGTCGAATTTCTAGTCCGCGTAAGTTTTAAATTCCAACATTTTCACGTTTCGTRTTGTTTATACGATATATTTTTCATGTGTCCACAGGTTATGGAATGTGAGGATCTAAACAAAATGACATCGTCAAATTTAGCTATTGTATTCGGTCCAAATTTTTTATGGTCGAACAAGAATAACACCACCTTGGAGGATATCCGACCGATAAATGCATTTATTGATTTTGTGTTGCAAAATCACAAGGACATTTATCTRATCGATGTCAATCAAGGTCATACACCCATCGGCTGAACTAGGAAGTGTATGAGTGATGCACAACGCGCAAATATTAATGGAACTGTGTATTTTAATGTAGGTTTAACGAATAGCACCCGACTTTAAGTTTGTCGGTGCACAAATTTGTATTATATACTAATTGAAATAAGATTTCATCATATGTAGTTTTAAGCTTAAAATATTTAAGAGAATTTTAAGAAATCCACTTTGAATCACTACAAAAAGTTTAAGTAACGAGTGCACTTTTAAATAACACAGGGTGTATATGACACTGAAGCAAAATGCCGTAACAGAATAGAACAGTGTAGAGTGAAAGATGAGCAGCAATTTTTATGTCAAAGTTGAGCGTATTTTCTTAAAATACAAATCACTTTCAATTCTAGTAAAACTTGTTTTTTGCAAGACTTTGTTGGTTTAGTGATTGATGGTGTGTGTATAATTTAAAAAAATATATTTTTTTTGTAAACTTATTTCTATTCAAATATAATTACTATTTTAAATTCGTATAACCAAAGAAATTTATGCAGAAATTTTGTTTTAATTTTATAAATTAATTCCTTTGATCACATATACGGCGTCCTTTCATTGAAAAGTAGTAAATGGAGCAAAGTTTTAATACAGCCTAACGTGGAGACTTAACAACATTGTTTAATCAGTTAGGTAACTCATRAAATCTCCTTAACAAACAATTTTTTGTACTTCTCCATATTTTCATTGCCTGCTAATGGATTTCYTGGGAGTTTGAAATGACAATATGCAATAACATTGCGCTTTGRAGGTATGGCACCACGACAGTGGTAACTCCAACGAAGTCCGTTAAGTTTCTGACTAAGGACTATCAACTCTGATACTAGGATAATGTTTGCTACTACTACAAGTATGTGTCAATAAATGCCGTTCATGCATAAACCCAGAGCATTTATCTCATGTAAAAAAAAATAATAATTGGCGCTTCTATAAACTTTATTACATATGGGGTTTGCTATATGTTTTTATGCGCATTTTCTATAAATAAAATAATGATTACAAATAATTTGCTGGTACACAATTTAAATGTGGATATTCTTCAATTTACGGTTAAGATCATTGAACTTCATAATTTTTCGAACAAAGAAGTCTCCATAACGATGTGAAATCTTCGTATCGGCTATATGGATCATATCATCATCAATATAGAAGTCCAACTACATAAGAAAAATTTTTTAGAACCAAGAAAAAATATATAATTAATTCGAATTAAATTTACCTCTGAACCAGATTTGAAAGACCCTTCCAAACCACTAGAACCCTTGGACCAGACCAAGTTACGCATTTTGTGCTTAAAACAAAGCAAACGAATAAGAAGTTTTGAAACGTCATCTTCACTGGCGTTTGAATCGATAAATGAGGCCAATTTGGCTAATGGTAATGTTGTGTACAGTTTGAGATAAGAACGTGTTGTAGGCAAGTCCTTTTGCTGACGCACTTCATCCATAAAGACCATCAATTGATGTTCCATTGGATCTTTAACGTAATCCTCCATCGGAGCATCGGCGGCGGGCGGGCATGGGCTAACAAATCGTGGACAAGCGAAGATGAAGAACGATTTAAATACTTCCAAATCGCCACATTGCATCTTGAACATAGCATCATGATAATTCTTTTCACGAAGAACTTGTTGAATTGACTCATCAATGCATTGTGGATGTAAAACAAGGCAGATTGCCAGCAAGTGGTACATTTGTTCAGCTTGCTTGTTAATTTGATCGTTTTGGTATGAGCGCGTGCTGTACAACTGCTTGGTGCGTTGAATGTACAAGAGGATTTCAGAGAAAGTGCGTATAGCATCAGCATAACGGCGCATCATCATGTATGCAAATCCAACATAGTATGAAGTTGAAATCTGGCAGGCAGGTATATGAGAATACTGYGACTTCTTGTGGATTTCTATAGGCTCCAGTACTTTAATGGCTTGATAATAATCGCCCAACAGTGAATGAACACGCAAGAGGCCTACCAAAGAGAAGTAACCCAACATTTTATAAAACGATAATTCGCCAAACTCTCCAGCAACAGTTTGAGGATCATTTCCTTGGGAAATTGCTTCCAGTTGTTTTTTAATGTTTGAAATATCCACCAGAGAGTGAAGAACGTTTAATATGCAAAGTATACTCCAAACGTTACTATGATTAACACAAAGTTGTTGAATCTCTTCCTGTGTCTTGTCAGTAAGACGCGCTCTATAAAATAGCTTGTTTTAATATTAAAGGAAACTTAAGAACTTAAATGTTCAATTACCTGTATTGCGCAAAGTTTTGGAATTGGTAAACAAACTCATCAACTAATTCCCACAACCAGACATCAGGTAATTCCAATGATACTGGATTTTGTGATGAAATTATTAGGTTGAAGAAATCACAATAATTAAAGAACGAATTTATGCGTTGATCTAATTTAGGACCACCGGGTATACGTGCGTGAATGTGGCGGTAGTACAATTCTTTGTATAAAATTAAGAAAACTTTATCGTTATCTACAATCGACGCTACTTCTTGCTCATCAGGCCAAGCGCTTTTATCGAAATGATGGTCACTAATTTGTGGAAATGTATTCTCGTACATATTTTGTATATCGAATAGTACACCCTCTTTAATGGCCTGACAGAAGTTTTGAAGGAAAAACTTTACATTGTCGGGCATTCGACTTGCGTAGTAACTACGTTCATATTCCATATCCAATTGCGGATCGCCGGTGTGTCCATAATCGTCATAGTAGTCCTAAAATGATTAAAGGAAGTAAATTGATCATCTGAAAATGAATACTCGGTGGATTGTTGTCACCACAACCAGAAAGTATGGTTATGTTAAAAAATTTACGACTCGGTGTTCTTCATCAATTATTGATCCTTTTAAATACACGAATTTACTCACAGCACTTCCATAATCCTCTCCACTATACATGATGCTAATTTATAGTATTTTTACCAACAATATTAATAGATTTCAACTGTGACTGAGAATATAAGCACGCCAGCAAAAGTCTATGCCACGAAAAAGAGTATTTGATTGTAACCCAATCGACCTGTTCGTTTTTAGAACTGCTATACCGACTGAAGAAACTGTCAATGAATGAAATAACCTGGATTGCCAATATTCATTTAGTATGACTAAATCGTGGACATGAATAAAACAAATGTAAATACCATAATTTGTAAATAACTAGGAAATAAAGAAAAAAATWACTAATGTTTTGAAAGGATATGATCCATTGCAAAGTGTTCCTATTCTCTAATCTACACTTTTACACAAAATGTAACATATGTTCATTTATATCAACTAAGTTAATTTTTTAAGAACACAAATTTTTTAAGCACAAAAATAAAACATTAAATTAAACATCGTTTTTCTAATATCAAGAATGATAGAACTCTTTTCGGTATTCTAACATTATTTATTAAATTATAACTTTTATGTTTATTTTTGTTTTGATTATAAATCTCTTTCTTATTTCGTTCTTTCTTCGATGTCAAAGTTGACATTGACGTTTCCCGCACCTGCTCTAAACGGATAGTGAAGTATTTTTATTGTTCACATTGTTTTTCCTGCAAAACTTCGTTGATTTTGCATCCTAAAAATGGTGTCTTGGAGCAGCATTTCACGTCCATTGACGGCTTTATCCCAATATAGGAACATTTTAAACTCACCAGTTTGCCGAAATGGTAAGTAATTATACTTTGAAGTTGCGGCGTTTTTTGCCAAATACATTACGCAACTCGTATATTCTACTTACAAATTATTTCCTTATAAAATTATAAATATTTTAGCCGTACAACAGCAGATACGAAAATCCGGACATGACCACCATCAGTTTACAATACAGCCTTCTCGATTCCAGTGGAATAAGTTCAAAGATTTGTTGCACTTCTACGTCATGATCGGTCTTATTCCTATTACAGGAATTGTTTTGTACACTAACATWTTCATTGGCCCAGCTCAGTTGACCGAAATTCCAGAAGGTTACGAGCCCAAACATTGGGAATATCATAAGGTTAGTTTTTCTAAGATATAAAAATTTGATTTATTTTTAATATAAAAGCAGCGAAAGAGGCAAAAAACGTAATAAAAATGGCATTTCAACTGAAGTGAATGTAGCTCTAATGATATGCAACTAAAATCAAATAATTTAATATTTCAGCACCCGATTTCTCGCTTTATATCTCGGTACATCTATCCTTCTCCACAACAAGAATATGAAAAGGCCTTGCACCATATTTTTGAAGAAAATGAGAAAGCAATGATAAGGTAAGAGAAATATTAATATAATTTTCATATAAATATTATATTCATTAATTTTCTAGACAACTTGAGAAAGAGGTGAATGAAAAAATGGCGGAACGTAACGATTATAAAGCCTATTACTACAGACCTGCCATCGCCAAATATCATAGAATTTCTAAAGAGGCTGCCGATCAATTGGAATCAATAAGAGGCTCTAAATAAATGTTTTAAATCGGTTTTATTTGATGATTAAAGTTAAAAATTGGAGATTGTAAAGTTCCAATTAATAGTTAAAATAAACGCATTATGATGCTCTTAAACGATTTTTTTTTATTAATATAAAATTTGCTTAAACATATTAAATAAGTTCCTATAAGTACTTACAATCATAGTGATTGTATACACATAATACATCTTAATACTACTCAGATAGTCCCTCTATATTGTATTCATTATTTATCCCCAAGCTTGGTTTTTGCAATAATAAAGAACCAGTTTCCCATTAGTTCCATGACATTCGTAGAGGTTTTTTATAATTTGATCCGGTGCAGGAGCGAAGGTCTGATTAACATAAAGAAACTAAAAAACATTAAACGTTAACTAAGATTCTAAGAGATTTTTTTTCTGTTATGTGGAAAACTTACGATCTGTTCATTTGCATCTAGTTTTAGATATTGGTGTATAAACTTCTGTATCCAACTTACAGTTTTGTTAGGATCTACTGTCCATTTTCGTTTTTTGATTATCGGAACATTGCCAGTAGCATTGAGTAGTATACAAACTGAAAATAAATCCAATAATTTAAAAGTACCCTCAACATGATTTCATACGTACTCTTTGAATTGTCTTTCTCAGCTATGGAATTATCCTCTGTATCCGCCATGACTTTATTATTTTTTAGAAGGTTTTTTTTACAAAATGTATATTTCAATAATCTATTTTATCAAAAACAAATTATTATACAACAGCTGTTTGTCAAATAATATGTATCGATAAAAGTGCCTTCGTTGCCACTAGGAAAAAGTTAAGCTGATTTTACATAAACGTTTGAAGAATATTATAAATCGTAAAACAACTAACGTATATTTCATATAAAAAGTTGATGATGATGACAAACGAATCGGTTTTTATTAATTTTATTTCAGTATTTGAGTATATTCGTATGGTCTCTGCCAAAAGCCATGCAAAACATCAACAAAATAAATTGATAAAAATTGATGGTAAGGCAGTTCGTAGTGTTTGCCCAGAGAACGTAAATTTTATGATGATATACGTTCTCTGGTTTGACGTTCTTTGGCACGTGTAAAAGAAAATTGTTTTGAATATTTAGCTTTCCTTCAATGTAATACGATTCGGAAAATAAAATATAACTGTACGCCAGAATGAATAGAAATTTGTTTGAAGGATCAGATGAAAGTGATGGAGAGGATGTCCAAATAAGCACTAATAAGGAGTATGCAAAATCATATAATAGTTTCCGTAAAAAGGAGTTATTGAAAAAATGTAAGTATCTAATTTTTAAGTCAAAGAAGTATTCACTGAGTTTACTTGGTTTTTAGTTAAGGATCGTGGATATGATGTTAATTCGGAGTCATCAAGTGATAGTGAGTCTTCGTCAGAAGAAGATGAAGTGGTCGATATAAAATTTGATAAAGAATTCCTTAAAACCTTGTCGTCATTAAAAAATAAGGATCCAACGATATATGATAAAAGCACACAATTTTTCCAATCTATAAATGAAGATAACGATGGCGCTGAAGATGAAAAAAATGTGGCAAAAGATAGAAAACATAAACCAGTAACCTTAAAGGATTATGAACGCCAAGTTATTTTGGACAAAGGCGGAATATTTGAAGATGGTAAGATCAATGCAATAATTGCTACAAAAATTTTGTAATGCTAAGTTTTTGTTTTAATGAAATAGATTCTGAAGAAGTTACCTCAAAACGTATACCATCACCAACGTTCGCSGAAGAGGAGCGCAAATTAAAAGAAGAATTTATGAATGTGGTTAACAAAAACGATTCAGAGGACGATGAAGCTAATGAAGACGCATTTGGGGGAATTTTTAAAAAAAGAAATAAAACGAAAGACGAGCAAGACAAAGAAGATGCAGATTACTTGAAATGGTTGGCTGGACAAAAGGACGACATAGAAGATCCTATAAAAGAATCCTTAAAACCCCTTAAAAACTACTGGAACAGTAACAACTTACCACAAAGTGAACGCTTCTTACGAGATTATATTTTGAATAAAGGGTAAATATAATTCATGAAGAATATAAATTAGTACTCATTTTGTTATTCTTTATAGTTATGGAAACACCAAGTCTTCAGATATTCCCACGTATGATGAAATCGTTGGGGATAATCAACCATTGTCCGAGGACGAAGAAGAACTAGAAAAACAAGCAGAATTCGAACAAAAATACAATTTCCGTTTCGAAGAACCCGATGCCGAGTTCATAAAACGCTATCCTAGAACAATTGAGCAATCCGTACGCCAAACCGACGATCGGAGGAAACAAAAAAGGCAAGAAATAAAAGAACGCAAAAAGTTTGAAAAGGAACAGAAAATGAAAGAGCTGGAAATAGTGAAAGAAATGAAGCGAAAAGAGATTGAGGATAAAATACAAAAAATTAAAATGGTAACCGGTAATGAAGAACTTGGCTTTAAAGACGAAGAGCTCGAGGAAGACTTTGATCCGGAAGCACATGATCGACGAATGCAAGAAATATTCAATGACGAATATTATCAAGTGGATGAGGGTGAAGAAAAACCAGAATGTCCATCAGATATTGAGGAACTAAAAGTGGAGGACTGGGACAATTATGATCCGAATGTGGAAGATGACGAATATTATAATGATACTCATTGTGAAGATGAAGACTTCAATATGGACTGTGATTATGATCCTGAGGCGGCCAAAGAACAATTGCAAAAAGAACTTATTGAAAATACAAAAAAGAGAAAAGGCCGAAAAGGTCGTAAAAGCCAATTTATGGAAATGATAAAGACCGAGAAACCAGTGTTTGATCCAGTCGATGAGAAAACGTATGAAGAATATATTGATGAATACTATAAGTTAGATTGTGAAGACATGATTGGCGACATTCCATGCCGTTTTAAGTATACAGAGACAACGCCAAACGATTTCGGTCTCACCATAGAGGAGGTAATGAGTATGCATCTTACCACATATATAATTTGATTAAATATTTTCTTCCTTTAGATACTTTTAGCCAAAAATAAAGAACTTAATCAATGGGCAAGTTTAAAGAAAACCATCCAAATTCGACCAGAACACTTGGAAAAAAAGGATCAAAGATTATATAAATTGAAAGCTAAAAATGAAGCACTTAAACGAAAGATATTTAAAAGTTTATATGGCGAAGGGTATGATTTAACACATAATTTATATTTATTTATATACATTATACAAAATTTCTCCAATAATTTATTGTCGTAGGTCCGATGATGAAGGCCCTGAGGAGGATATACTAAATGCACGGTCAAACCCTGAATCCACTGAAAACGATCCAATAAACATTACTGAAATTAGTAAAATGGGGAATAAAAATAAACGTAAAGTTCAAGTAAAAGAGGAAACCAATAAATCTTCTAGCATTAACGATAGTGACGGAATTGCAGACAAAAAACTTAAGTTAGATGATCCAAACGCAAAGGCTGACAAAAGCGCAAAAATGAATGAAGACGTGCAAACTAATAGTAAAAAGAAGCGTAAAAAACGTAAATCTAAAGCTAGCAATGTTGCGCCCGAAACCAACCCATCAGCACATCAAAATTCAAACAACCAATCGCCAAAAGACAATAAACCTAACCCATTTAAATCCACTAATCATAATCAATCTTCTTCCACAAATACAACTAGCTCCGTTGTCGAAGCGTCGAGTAACTCAGCGTTTGGTAAAACCAAATCAAGTAACCTAAATAAACCAAATCCGTTTAAAGGGAATAAAAATAATAAAGGAAGAGGTAACGGTCAAGCAAACTCGGAGCAGAGTTCKCGGTTTGTGTCCAACAAAATACAGAAAAAGAAATTTAAACCGAATTCAAAGAACTTCGATTCAAGTAACAAAGATTCCAAGGATGGGGTAAGCATTAGTGACGATCGTTTAAGGGCGTATGGAATCAACCCGAAAAAATTCCATAAAAAGCAGAAATTTGGAAAGCCTAAAACTAATTTCAGTTAAAGTAACATTTTAAATCATTTTTACATTGAAAACAAAAAATTTCCGTTTCTTTTAACTCTTGTGTAAAAATAGATTTTAAGATTATTTGCCTTTTTGTTAGTTGTTTATTTCACTGTATAAAATGGAAATATTTATTAAATGTACATATATAAATTATATTTGCGCAATATGCTCAAAAATGAAAAGAAGGACTATTGAAAAGTAGTCAGTTATTGTTTAATCTTGTGTACACTAAACGTATGCAATAATAAAATTTATTTTAATAAGCTAATAAGTTTGAGTTATTATTTAAATTGGGTACAGTTGTGGATAAAATTTTTTGAATAGTTTTCAAGGATTATCCGTTAAAAAAGTAGCAAATTTATATATGTTTGTAGTCTTTATAGCCTGCAAAGCATACCTATACAAAAAATAGAAACCCTGCAAAATTGACAACAACACTCTGTCAATAGCAAAAGCGTCGAACAAAAGCCATTGTAGATAACCGTTAATGGAACCGCTTGTCAAATTTAAGAATTCACATTTTTATGTATGCACATAAACGGCATATAGAAATGCAATATTTAGAAAATATATKTAAATAATAGTGGTGATCGGGAAATGGAAAGTAATAAATCACCAGATTCTTGCAGATATTCTAATTTTTTTTGTCATTCCCCGATTATTCCTCTTACTAATTATGGAGTTGACGTTACCTGGCCAGAAATGGAAACAACAACATTGGATATACCCATGTTCCCACAATATTCAAACCCTTTTGAGTTGTTTACCAACCAGGTAATGTGAGCACAATTTATGCAAAATTATAAAAATTAGGACGTAGGTATTTTGCAGCGAACTGAAATATCACACTGGCTTTGTGATTACTCGGACGACATATTCCAAACATTACGTGAGACAGAGTTGCGACGAATTGTTTTGGGATTTCAATCCAAACAATGCACTTTCAGGGAAGCAATGTTGCGGTTGTTAAAGGTGGCTGCGGAACTGCATTCACTTTCTCGTACAACTTTACATTTAGGTGAGAAATAAATTTCAACCCTTAAATATAAAATAAAGAATTGCTGTATAATACAAACTTTTTTATTATTTGATAATTTCAAAAAATAAGCGTTGATTTAATTGATTACTTAAATAATTTAGGTAATAATAGTAACGTAAAATCATTTAAATATTTGGTAAACATATTACCATCCCAAAATTTTTTTTAATAAGTGTCGCTACATCATACTTATGTAAATATTACTCATTAATAAAAAAATTTCTCCACTAAATTCATATTTTTTATTATAATAATATTTTAATATTTTCAGCACTTTACTTGCTCGATGGTTTTATGGATAATTTTACTATTCGAAGCGAAAAACTAAATCTAACAGCATTAACGTGTTTAATTATTGCGGCGAAAATTGAGGAAGCTGATATAAATGCACCGAAGTTTGTTGATATGAATAAGCTTGTTGGAGATGTTTATACTGTGGAGGAGTTTCGCCAAGCTGAAATGAAAGTTTTAATGTTATTTCACTTCGATTTGATACGCCCCACAGTTGCTACATTCGCGGAATACTTTGCCAATCACATAATCACGCTCGACGATTACCATCTTTATTTACAAAATTGGCATGGCGGTTTATTTAAATATCATTCTATACTAAACCCGCAAATGGAAATACTGAGTTATACATCAACTGATATAATTCCACCATTTTACCGGACTTATAAAGAAATGGCTACGGCATTAAGCAAGTTAATGTTTACTCTTGTAGACGAATCTTTAAGTTGTACGTTGACAAAATTTCCATTCAAAATTTTACTTTATTCAGTTCAAGTGTAAATTGCAGGTATCAAGTTTGTGAATGCTCGTCCTTCGGTAGTAGCCGCATCCTGCATTGCTGCCGTGCGGCATCTATCATTTATACGGCCTACCTGGACACCATACCTCGTACAAATAACCGAATGTCCGGTAGAAGAAATTACACCGTGTATGTCTGCTATAATTGCATTATATAATTTACATATAAGTAAAGTGCAAGCAATGTGTTATGCTGCGGCTAAACTATCAAACAATGGAGGAGCTATTTGCGATAGTCCAGAGTCTGGTTTTGTATCTATATGCGATACGAAATCTGAATCATCGGACAATGAAAGCAATATTGATGTTGTTGAAATTGATAATTGTTCACTACTGCTAGGTAAGAGGAGTCATTCAACTACAAACCTTAACGAGAATATTGCGGAAGAACAAAATTTGTGTACACACGCCGAATATTCTAGTTTAGCTAAACGCAGAAAAAAAGTGTGAAACGGAAGAGTCCTTAAATATTGTATATCATATATCTGCAGTAATACTTCTTAATATGATATCAATTTAATTTCGGTTACTTTCGAAACAATCCTCCATATATTGAATATTCTTGTTTTTGTTTGTTTAATATTTTTGGGCGTTACTGCAATGTGCAGTATAGACCTATAGTTTGTAATCCAAGTAATTTTCAATAAATTAAACAAGAGTGAAAAAAACACATACATATATGTACTTGTAATAGTTATCTCAACTTGATTAGGTGTTATTTTCCGATTTTCTGAGCAATCATATTGGTCAAAGTGTAGGGCGGGTTGCAAACCGCAAGTGGTGTGCTCTTAGTAAGACAAAATAAAGATCAATAAACGAATTTTTCATTTATGTAATTACCATTATTTTTTAACCGTAATATGGGGATATTACGACTTTAAAAATGCGGGGGGTGTTTTAAGTACTTTAAAATCTGCTGACTTCATACTATCGGAGAATATATAGTATTTTATCCCAATAAAATTTTTGATGCACAGAAATTTCACTTATTTGCTAAAATTTATTTTCACAGTTTGAAGAGTAGAATATTTACTCATAAGATAGTCGAGGAATGGTTTATACAACATTTACATTTTCTAGCCTATCAGCCAGTTTAAAAATTTTATAATACTACTTAACTAAAAAAAATATATTTTAGTGTTCTTATCGTTGCATATCCCTCCGTTTCAATACATCGAATATAACATCCGAGGCGCTTTGCTCATTGTCATTATTGGAGTCATCAGAGTCGCTTTGTTCCAGTAATGGAATGGTTTGGGAGGAATGTTTCTTTTGCAGTGCGGCAGATAATACATTCCCACCTGTGCCGGCATTGCCACCAGTCTGATGGCTGTTATTATTTGTATTGGAACTTATGGTAGTTTCATTGAATCGTAAGTCACTTTCCTCTTCACCCATTTCAAGGGATTCCATTTTTGTGAGAGTCAAATATTTGTGCAACAAGTGCATGCAAATACCAGCTAAGCAAACGATTAATCCAAGAACGTTTATCAAGCTTAATTGATCACCATTCAACTCCACCCCAAGTGCAAGTTGACAAATATCCTAAAAATTAACAAAATGTGTATATTAAATGTACATTTGTATTTTTAAAAGTAAATTACCTTGAAAATTCCAGCAATTGAAAGTGTTAAACCGGAAGTTTTTGAAAGAACTAAATATTCACTACATTCCATTAGAAAAGCTAGTACCGCACCAAATGTGATATAAAACACATTCCGTGTAATTACGTCGTTAGATAATGTGGATAAGTTAATGTTATACAGTTTGCTAGCTACAAAAGACAGTAACTTTAGCTAATTTATTTGCATATTAATTCAATTACATTATATTTACCCTCAAATGTTATTAGGAATGGTAAGACCGAGGCGATCATCCAAGGTTGCATGTAATATATCATATCGATTGGGTTGTGCAAACCTAACTTTGACTTTTGCATGACAAATTGCGCAAAGCTCCATCGGATACCGCTGCTCAAAGAGGCCAAAAGAAGAAATATGAAACCGAGTGTATTAAAATCTGCGGCTTCGTAGGTGAACATAAAAAGTCCAATAGCAATTAGGCCGACAATAAATATGAGGAAGCAACTCTGTAATTAAAAAGTTCTATTAAGTATTAACTTATTTGAACTTGTTTTTTGTATACCTTCTTTTCCAGTCCAAGCATTATTGCAAATATTAGTATAAAAACTATCGTTGAGGATTTAGTCATTGTATACAAAGAAATGGGCACTAGCCCTAGTCCCCAATTTGAAAATCCTATGTCGATGCCACTAGCAATACCTGCTGGTGCCATTTTTTGCCATGCCGTGTGTAAATCTAATTTTACTCTCGTYTTTCCAACACATATTTTATAAATTGTTCGCACAACAGCAGAAAGTAAAAATTTCAATACTAAATGGTAAGCTACGATGGTCATGGGAAATTGTAGTTCCTGAAATGAAGTTAATTTATTTTAAGTGGTGCTTCAAACACATTTAAATCCAACACATACCTTAATTAACTTTTGTTGGTAGAAAGTTAAACCTATAGATAGCACTAAGTAAAGAAGAATAATCATTACTGTTCCGACTGCCATTTGCAGTAGGCGAGATCCCGGTAGAAGAGCGGCATTCGGTGAACCCGCCACACCTCCAGATTCATTGTGCACATTATCCCGGTTAATGTTTTTAGCGGCTAAATGKCCGTTTATGTAGCAATCTTCTTCCTCATCATCACTTTCATATCTTATGCGATGCTCAGTACTCAGCTCGATCTCCTCATTTTCGTCATCATCCTCATCATAGTGTGACCCAAAAGTTGTACGTCGTGACAGTCCGCTTTGGTTTACATCATCTTGTTTACTACTGCCGCTTAAAAGCTCATAACGCGGTTGGGTCATTACTGATGCACAAAATGAGTTTTTGGGTCCGGCAAATATTTTAGTAAAGTATTCAGTTTTTATCGGTAAATGATACCACCGATTTTGATTAGGTGAGAAATACAGGTATTGACATTAGTCACCGTTGTGGCAGTCGGTTCCCATATGTTCGTTTACTTTGTTATTGAGCTTCTTCACACTCTCTCCAACTATTACCAACATTTAATATACTTCTTTGTATATTTGTTTAAATGCGTTATCAAAGTTTTACAAATACATAAGGAACATTAGATAGCACTGATACTTTTTTTTTTTTAAAGGCAATATTGCAACGCCAAACAGATTTATTACCGCCTTGCTGACGTCCCCATTCAATTGCTGCTGTTTACTACGTTTGTTGTTGTCTAATTCGACAAATGCCAGTTTRTGACCACTGTTGCTTCATGCAATCGTTGCCATATGATATTACGGAGGTTGTACAAAAATATACCCTTTAAATTAAGAATGAAGGAAAAAGTCAACAATTTTGCTTTAGTTTTAGCAAAAATATCCGAATTGTTATAAATTACGGGACGGTTTTTCGCTAAATGTAAAGAAATTGTATGTTCTTTATGCTTAAACTAATTTTACTAAATAACATAAGTTGCCAAACTACAAAAGTTAACGATTATTTATCAATTATATATTATAATTATATATAGATATAATATATATATATATATGAATTTTGAAATTTTAATTTTCGTTCATAAACCGAAACAAAGGTATCCGAGCAAAAATTGCGTGGCAATACCAAAATGGAATTACTATACCTTCCCAGTATTTCTATTTAAAGTAGGTTAATTTGAGTTAAGGTAAAATTGATAACGGCCTTTGCAAGTTATACGATTGACCGATAACGACCATTCAAAACGGACATTATGATTATATTTTAAAATAMATTCTTAGGTAAGCACAATTTATTATTTAAATGTGTTAGTAAATATTTAAAAATATTTATTTTACACAGGTCTYTGAGATACAATTCTTACGAAGAATTTTTTTTTCGATTA
Organism: Bactrocera latifrons; assembly: GCF_001853355.1. Classification (NCBI taxonomy): domain Eukaryota; kingdom Metazoa; phylum Arthropoda; class Insecta; order Diptera; family Tephritidae; genus Bactrocera; species Bactrocera latifrons. The sequence goes on from NW_017534886.1 coordinate 94,109, forward strand.
CAACTACTTGAAAAAAAATGTCGCGAAGTTTTCACTGAAATATTAATTTTTTTGTAAAAATACAATTTTCAGTATTTATTTCCTTCGCCCAAGTTCTAAGTTAAGGATTTAACTAAMACACAATATATGTTGATGATTTTGTAAAGAGTTATCCTGCCAATGCGGGCGCATCTCTTTTCGGAGGGTCGTCGCAATGGGCGAGTTAAATTTTTTTTTCAAAAATTTCAAAATTTATGTGTTAACATTGTATTTTTGTAACAATAAATATTCTAATATGTAAAATATTTAATTTTTTATATGAGAAAAAAATTGTTGAAAAAATACTGTTTTTTATTCGTGGAAACCCATGTAACCCCTTAAGTTAAATATGTAAATTACTACAAGTATCTACAAGATTCACGTAAGACCTCACCTGCACTCACGTAGCTCTGCAAGGCCATCATACGCCTTAGATAGAAGTGTTAGAAATACCAGGTTGCTCAATAAGTTTAGTCGTTCGACGAGAGAGGGCGTTGCTTTTTTTTGTTTTGTTGGCACACTCTTCATATGAACGCATGTGAAGATTCATTTCAATCTGTCAATGGGTTGATGAATTTAAACGTTATCGTACAAGCCGTGAAGACGATCCAAGTGAACGACGTCCAAAAAGCGCATCAACACCAGAAATCATAGCCAAAAYACAGGATATGGTTTTYGAAGATCGTCGATTGACTGAGGGAGATTTTGCAGAGGCTTTAAAATCTCATTAGGCAGTGTGAGCCTTATTTTAAGTGAAATTTTGAGTTTTAGAAAGCTGTGTGCACAATGGGTGCCGCATTCGCTAACAATGGAATAAAAACACATTCGAATGCGACTTTCTCAGCAACATTTGGAGCGTTTTAAAAAGGATAAAGTAGATTTTGTGCGTCGATTTATCACTAAGGATGAGACTTGGGTCTATAACCATAATCCTGAATTAAAACAAGAGGCTAAAGAGTGGTGTAAACCTGTCTGTTTGGCTTCAAAACAAGTTCGGCCAAGAAGGTTTTGGCATCAGTGTTTTTGGGTTGCGTGGCGAATTTTGTTTGTGGATAATTTGCAAACTGGTAAAACAATTAATTCTAAATATTATTGCTACCTTTTGGACCAGTTTAAAGAAGAAAAAAATCCTTTTGACAATGGTTAAAATCTATGAATTAAAGTACGAATTGTTGGCGCATCCACCGTATTCACCAGATTTGGCCCCCAGCGAGTTCSATTTGTTTCCAGAACTTAAAAAACTTATGCGTGGTAAGCGTTTTTCTTCAAATGATTCTCGCTTCAGGGATGGGATCCACAGGTTCGAGGATCGTTGGAGCCAGAGTATTAAAGTTCAGGGAGACTATACCGAATAATAAGAGGAGTTTGAATCATAAAGTTGCGTTTTTCTTATAAAATGACAAAACTTATTGAACAACCTGGTATCTATCTATCTATATATATCGTACATCTTCTATGGTGGTTATTTTATTCTTAACCCATTGCCAAAAAGTTTTTTTCATGGCGGCTTTATTTTAATAAATATTCACTATAGTTTGTTATTGAAATGAAGTAAGTTAATTTTAGCAACAATAATTTAATTTGATAAACTAATTTTTCATGTTATCGAACATTTTAATCGAAATGCAATAATTTAGTTAACAGCTAACTGTTTGAYATGTCCTCGCAAACGGCAACCAACTTCAATTGTATCCTTTAAGCGCCGGCGCATTCTTAAAGCGCACCACATATGTATGAACATATATTGGATGGACGACCGAACGGGAGTGAAAATATTGGCAGACGAGTATGCCAACTGTCATTTTAAGTAGAATACACACAGAAGACGGAATTCGTCCTATTGTCTCGCTTCACATAAAATATAAGTTGAACGTTTTAAGYTCAGAAAAACAGTATTAACTGCTAAATAATAATTTAAGTGAAGCGAATAAAAAGCGGAAAATTCGCATTGTTAACAGTATGTGGCTAAGGAAGCGGAAATGTAATTGTTGTCTCTGCGAAATGTTGTTAGAATAAGTTCCAAGGAAAGTGTTGAGCTTTACGAGCGCAATGCAGCAATGAGCTAGCTAGATAGTTAAATTAATAGTAGCGTACAAGAAAGCGAAAAGTGTTTAAACTTTGGCGAAGGTGATGTACCAGCTGGCAAGCGTGCGTGAAACATTCAAAAATATTTTGAAGAAAATAAAATAGAAATTTTTGGAGAAAATTTTGCTCAAATCAGCTGAGTCAGCAGTATATGTTTTGACTGTTGTTGTTTGATTCGGTGTGGCGTCAGTGAAAAACCTTGATGACTGTAAATGAAAAAGTCCACCCAACAATTGTGCGTACTGGTTGGTGGGTAGCGGCGTCGACAAGGCGACTGTGTACATGCGTGCCATTGTGTTTGTGAACCTTTGTCTCGGTATAAAGTTCTGTCTGTGTCATTTGTGTCGGCAGCGGAGGTGAGGAAGTTAAAGTCGAATTAAAGGCCGGTCAACTGTAAATGTATGTGCAGCGAAGAGTATAAAGTGGAATGTGGGATATTACATAAAGAAAAAATATGCGTGCAAATATTTAAATGAAAAGCCTTACACAACTAAACAGAGAAAATATTATGTTTAAATAATAAAAAGAAAAGAAAAATGTGTAAGGCAAGATCTTGCGAAAAATAATAAAATAATCGAACGAGAACGGGAAAACGGTAAAACGGTTATGTTGCCCCTTACTGTTGCAGTTTCGGCAGCTCAAAAGTGATTTTTTTTCGCAATAAAGCCTTTAATAAAGTATGAACGCGGACATGTCAGCCACATCAAATATGGAACAGGTAATCGAAGTTAAAAATAATAATAATTATTATGTTTTCTTTATACCCTTACGTTTTTTACTATGTTAGGAGACATGTAGGGTTTTGAAATATTTTTTATWTATTTTTTGTTTTAAATGWACGCATACTAACGGCCCAATCGAAAAGTTCTCGGCCTAATATTACAAAACATTTTTTCTTSGCGTAATTCGCCTTTTTATTCAACAACGAGGATTTTTTTGAGATCTGAGAACATCTAATAGGCGGTTGGTGCGAGGTGTGGAGAATACGATGGCTCCGTAAGCGATTTGAAGCTCAATTCAGAAACTTTTGTCATTGTTTTTACTGACTTTTTCGTCTTTCAATAAAAACTAAATAAAAACTTCTTTTATAGTCAATATAAACGATTCCAAGAGCATCCCAAAATACTGACGCTATAACCTTGCTAGGCGACTGTGGTTTTTTTCTCCGCTTTGGAGCGGGTTCGTCATGTKGAGTCTACTCGGATGACTGTCAACTGGACTTCGGGGTAAAATGATGAAGCCGTGTTTCATCCATTGCTACATATCGACGCAAAAAACCGGTTATTACGCTTGAAGATCTTTAAACACTGCTCCGAATAGTCAAATCGTTGTTAAAAGTCGTCAAACGTGAGATCGCGCGACACCCACTTGTCACAGAGCTTTCTCATACCGAAATATTCCTGGATGATATGATGTACATGTTCAATTGATATCTTTAGAGTGCCTGCTATCTCGAATAACGTAACTTCATTTTCTTCGGCATTCTCCTTTGGGCGTCCACTGTGTTTACTGACTTCGGTGCTCAATTCAACACGTTTGAACTTAACGTTGATGGTTGATCTGGCGCTATCAAACCAAGTTTTTGCTTCAACTGTATTTTTTCCCTTCKTAAAACAACACGGGAAATTCCAGAACGGCTCAACAACTTGTAATTTGAATACCACCTTTTTAGATATACATACATATTTGTATCGTATTAATGGAAGCAATATGATTTCGATAATAATTCGATTTTTAAGCSATTCTGGATTGTAAAATATTTCACAAAAAAAACTATTTATTTTGAGAAACTGCTTCTTTGWGAAAATGTTGATACATTTATGCAGAAAAATCTTTCTCACCATCTGGAGATCGGCTACGGGATCAAGGTCATCCAAATTTTTTTTTAGAATGAAACGTCATCGATTACACTACTCCACAAAATGTCACATTATGTGCTAAGACAACTGTGAAGTAATTAAGGTGCCTTAATTATGAAGTTTAGTTCAAAAATTCTCCACCACGTACAACTATTTTTGTCAGTTTAGTAAATGTGTCTGGTTTAACCCCTACACTCCTTGACTATAACATGCTAGGAAATCTTGAAACTAAATTCGGTTTCCAATGTTACCTTCCCCTCGAGATAAGAGTAGGAAAATGACAAACAGATATTATGATCTATATGGATGGATCCAAACTAGAAAATCGAGTGGAAGGTGGCGTCTTCTCAGCCAAATTATATACCAAATTAGAATTCTGTTTACCAGACCAATGCAGTGTCTTCCAAGCGGAGATCACACTAATCAAAGCCAGTCTTATTKCTCTGACAAGGAGTGTGGTCACAATAAGAAATATGTATGTACGGTTAGTTTCGTCAAAGAAGTGAAATAATGCCTTGATCATTAGTAGATCTAACATCATATTTTACGATAAATCTACAATGGGTTTCAGGGCATGCTGATATACTTGGTAACTGTGAAGTAGAGGAACCARTCGGTACAGAAACCTGGAATTTGATTCGGAAAAAGAGGGAATTCGCATGGCTTTGGCCACTTGTAGATCCATTGACGAACATGTAATAAATTTAGCTGAGGCTTGGTGGAATCAATCCCTGACTTGCTTGAATGAAATAGGGACCGAGAGAACTGCTAAAATTCAAAAGAAATGATATATGATCACTAGTAGGGACGCTAACAGGTCATTGTCCAATTGGCAGGTTTCCCAGCTGTCTAAGTGTACCATATAATGACTATTGCAGAATCTTTCAGTATTTAGAAGAAGATACAGTAAAACGAATACAAGGCTCTGTRCTGAAAAAGAATTGAAACTATTGGATGAGGGTTTCTGGGCGACTTTTAAGGTGGTTCAGAGAGGAGACAAAGGGTCTCAATGGATGCGTCGTCGGATAAGTTCAACCAAAAATAGCAATAATGTTATATTCAGTTTTTCTGTCCAATGCATTGAAAGACTATACCGTAGAGTGTATTGAGTTATATAGAACCACAGTATTTATCATTGAATCATTTCCCAATTAACCCGTCATAAAAAATGCTGAATGTAAATGCTCTTCATATCTTCATTTCATTATTTCACATGTTTCTACACTTACACTCCCTATAATTTTTTATTTTTTTCCTTTTTGCTTACATTTAGTACATACATATATCTGTGGTGTAAGGCAAGGATGACGACAGCAACAAGAGCKGGGCGCTATTTTTAATTTTTCTCATATTTTACTTCCTTTAGTGTCTGCTGCGCTTCCGCCATTGGGAAAGCTGCGGTTTTCATCTGTCTTGATAACACGAATGACTGTTTCAATTCAAACCAGTTTTTCAATATTCATTTACAACATCACAGTCACAATTCTTCAAAAAAAAAGAGTTTTCTACCAAAAATATACACAATGATATAAATAATAAAGAAAAAGGAAATTGCAGGTCCTCAATTTGTCATTTCATTTGTCATTTGTCATGTACRTACCACCACAGGAGCTAAAAATAGTAAGTCTTCATTTTACTCAAAATGGAGTTTACTAGTTGCGGCGTGATATTAGTTTAAAATTTGGCGAAAAGCTCAYGRAGAATCAATGCAGTATGCGACGGTGCATTATCGTGTGCAAAAACGGACAATTGGCGGCGCGAAATTCCAGCCTCGTTTTATGAATAGCATCACGAAAACGACACATAACACTCAAATAATAATCCTTGTWGATAGTTTGACYGGTTGGAAAGAGTTTGGAGTGCACCACATCTGAATTATCGAAGAAGACTCTCAACATAACCTTTCCTTCGACTCACTTTTGCCTCGATATTCGGCCAATTCATCGTCCGTTTCGGGATCGTAAGCATAAATCCAATACTYAATTTGTACCAATCAAAACTTATCACCGAAGGCCTTTCAACATTCTGAACGCTTCAGCACCGGAAATTTGATTCCGCTCACAAAATTTAATGGAACCTCTTTGTTGAATAATTTTTTCACCGTAAAAATCRCCGAATGCACTTTATGTAGATAAGCGTATACTACACACTAATGATAATTTTGATGTGACATTTGTGGATCAGGGTATCGAAGACGAGCTACCTGGGACCYGAATGAGTCCATCCACCATCCAGTTTATGTAAGATTTGGCGGAAGGTTCTTAGTTTGCAGACTTATCCAACTCGAGCAAGAATTGAAGTCGAAGCACGGCCCAAAACGTGATGCCAACCGATTCAGCGACGCAGCTCACTTTTGTTTGAATTTTCACATTTTTGGTGATTTGTTGTTGTTGAGACACCGTTACATCCTCATAAAGTTATTGATTGGTGTGCTCTGTGATCAGAGGGAATCATTGATCCATATTTCTTCAAAAATGAAGCAGGTCACAAAGTTATAGTCAATAGGGAAATCTATAGACTTTATTGGGAAAAAGCGCGTTATTGCTGATATGCGGCCTCAATGTCTACAAAAAGAGGTCTAACCGCTCAGGTGAAATTTATTGCAAAGCTAATTTCTTGCTTTTATTTGAAGGTCCAATTCATACATTTTCGGTATCAATCAAACTTCCTTAAACTCAACACTTAATTTACCTCCTTCTAAAAGAAAAATTTTAAATGCCAGGCTTATACAAATGCACTTGTATGTATTAGTTGTGTTCCGACATCTGACTTTTTGTTGGAAGCAATAAACGGAATGGTTTGAGTTTTCCCATTTTTAWATTGTTCGCGGTTTGCTTCATTAAGATATCTGAGCTTTAAATCATCACACTGATAATTATAATTTATCTGGTTCTATATACATACATACATACTATGTATATCACGAACAGAAAATAACCGTTGTTTTACGAACTTGTTATTATATACTGTGTGTAAAATGTTGCAAGATCATTAATATAAAGGCGATGAACAGCTGTTAAATATAAGGGGTGTCTCAAAATCAACAGAATATCGGAATTTATACAGGGTGTTCTAAAGTTAACGCAAGATTTAAATTTGCCGCCATTTCTGTATTAAAGTGCTAAAAAGGGAGCTTCACAAGATAGTGCAACGGAATTCTTTATTGAATAATACTTCAAAAATAATGAAAGTTTGGCGGCCGCAGTGCCAAAAGTTCGTATAAAATATATACCGTCCATATAATGTTTTAATTTCGTCAACTGTAATAAAATTTTGGAATAATTTTGATATAGAGACAATTTTAAATCCTGCGTTAACTTTAGGACAGCCAGTATGTATGCATTTCTTTGCGCACTACATTATACGTATTCACAAGTATTCTTATAGAGTGCAGAATTTTCGTATTATGAAATGGCGCTGAATAAACAGTAGTTCCTTCCAACAGAATGATAACCGGAACCATTAAGTCGAATGGGGAAGYATAATGTCGCTTATCATAATTTGTAAATAATAATGCCTTTTGTGGGCATTGTGGAGTTTACCGRTGCATGCCGCTGACGCTTTGCCTCGGATGCACTGCTCGTTTGTTTTTTGTATTCGTTTGCCTTACAGCAGCTGCATTAACAATGRGCGAATGCATTTGCGTTCTTCTCTCCGCTGCTGTTGTCTATATACTTCATTWGCGCTTAACGCATTCGTATACATATATATTTTCAGTATTTGTGACAGGATCTTAATTGTAAGTTGTTGTAAAAGTGACTCAAGTCTAGATTGGATAAGTGAGAATTAACGGAGTCCTAAGAACTGGCAATAGTAAATCAAGAGAAATTGGAAAAAAATATGACAAAATTGTGTTCGGATAACTAAAGAGACACAAGAGCTATAAAGTTTATCTATGGACCGAAAACATTAAATTTAAAAGTAAAATCTTCTCAGTGAYCATTCATTATTGATGACAAAAAGCATTTACAAAGAATGTGCTTCGAAYGCTTCKGTACTATTCGCAACCACATCAYCCATCTCGRGACYCAGCATTCATTATTGGATAATATTCGACCGAATAGATCACGTCCAGCACGCAGTAAAGAAAATATAGCGGCCGCAGCTGAGAGTGTACACGAAGACTATGGAGCGTCCATTCGTCGCCGTTCGCAACTACTCGGTCTGATGATGGAACGACTTAAATTTAAAGCGWACAAAATASAGCTGGTGCAAGAACTGAAGCCGCTGGTTCTTTCCAAGCGACATCGCTTCCTTCTATGGGCTGGTTTCGAAAAGATCGAACGTTTTCGAACAAAGTTTTATTCAATGAYGATGCCCATTTCTGGCTTAATGGGTATGTAAATAATGAAGATTGCAGCATTTGGGACGAAGGGTAACCTGAAGAGACTCAAGAGCCGTCATTTCTTCCAGAAAATCAACGGTTGGCTATGGTTTGTGGGCCGATGGAATTATTGGTTCTTATTTCTTCACAAATGATGTCGGTGTGAACGTAACAGTCAATGGCAACCGTTATCGCGCTATGATAACCGATCATTTGATCCTTGAAATTAAAGCTAGTGATCTTGGCGACATTTTATTTCAACAAGACGGCGTCATTTCCCACACATCCCAACAATCAATGAATTTATTGAGAGARCATAGATAGTTTCATGGTTTGGGCTGGTCGATTGGCCAGCAAGATTATGTGATATTGCACCGTTAGACTGTTTCTGGTGGAGATATATGAAAAGTCTGAATTCTATGTCTACATTAGACTGTTTCTGGTGGAGATATATGAAAAGTCTGAATTCTTTGTGGACATTCCCGCTTCCATTCAGGCCTTGGATCAAAACATCACGAGTGTCATTCGCCAGTTACCAGCCGAAATGCTTAAACGGGTCATCGAAAATTTGACTCTACTCTGAGACGTTCCCGCGGCTAATGTTTGAAAGAGATAATCTTCAAAAACTTGTTCCTGTATTTCTTCTTTAAACAAGTAGGGTACCTCGATCACTATTTATTTAGGAACAGGATTGTATATCCCAGGAACTTCTCGACGAATTTAAAATTTCAATAAAATTTGGGTTTGGCGCATGATATTGTTATGAAATYCCTATGTAAAATTGGTCGAAATCAGAATACTGCCGTGGGTACTATTTATAGTTGAATAGAGATTGCTAGAATTAAGTGGGTGGGTGGGTGAGTACTAAAAATTATTATTATTTTACCCTTTTACATAGTTGTTATAAAAAAAAACTTACCAGAGTAGTTACATACCTCATATTAAATTATCATCAATACWGATCCATTGCTAACTAGTACAATTTCAGCGTTGAGTTCATGCTTGCCAATTGGTTTATATCATAACTTTTTTGAGTTTTCGGTCGCGGRTGGAATTCATACAAGCCACATGTTCACTACACTCTCGTATATACGCTTAAGTGAATGTGTATTTATTTGACTGTAGCCCACATTCGCGCTTCAGTTGCATAAATTTGAATTGTTTCCTTTTTATTTTATTTATCTTGACCGAACATGCATATTTATGTACGTTTGTTTATTTTTTACGCCAAGCATTTGTTAGTGGAGGTCAGTGAGGTGTCAAGGAATACAGAAAGACAGCAACAAAAAGCATACTATGGCGGTTACATAATTTTTGTTGCTGAATAAATGTACATACATATGCTTTTGAAAGGATTTTTGAATAAGCCGATTCGGTTTGTATTCATATGCAATTACGCAAATAAGTGACAGAGAATATTGGGAATAAAAATAACACCAGCTTAACAAGCAAACGCATATTTGTGACTTACTTTCCCGATATATATGTATGTATGTATTTGAAACGGGAAATTTTTTCTTTGACTAGCAGGTAAGCAAAGTGGGTGTTCCAGCGTCTCTCTTATGCTTACTTCCCTGTACTCTCTACATGAGTCATTGCCAATAATACCCATACGGTTTGCATGTGAGCCAGTAARTTGCGACCTGTGACTAGGCCAATAACCGTCCTGCAGTCTTTTCTAGACCGTGCGAGTAGAAATCTTGCTTTTTCCCTTCCGGAGCGGAARGCACATGATTTTGGCGATTCTGCCCCCAAAATCAATCCATCTCAYCCTTATTCGTCTGTCAACCATTTCGGAAATTTCATAGTGTATCGTTTTTAGCGACTTTCGTATTCCTGAACAGGTTCGATAGACAAACGGATGACACTTTTAGCAAACTCATCGGTTATTTCGTTTTAGGGAATGCCCCTGTGGCCTAGAACCCACTGTATATGCTGCCGCTTTCCAGCAGCCACTATATCTACCATCCCCCTGCTTATAAGGAACATTCTCTGCCTGAAATCTAGCCTGGCGCATCAGATTCCAAAGCCCATTCCATCAGCCATTTTTGATCCGTCCGTGTAGATCTTGAAAGTTCACTTTTGGAGCGCCTCGTTAACAATTACAATTACAATTACTGAAGGCACTTTGGTTGTTTTACGTCGCATTAAATGCATCAGTTCCAACAGTGGTGATATCATTTCTTAACTTCCCGCACTAATAAATCCATTTCGAGGTTTCCTAGCCGATAGTTCCAGCATTTCGACTGGTAACTGCGATTGTCCGCATAGACTGTAGAGTTTACACATCCCCAAAGGAAAAATTGTAACCATGTGATATCATACGATCTCGGTGATCAATCGACATGCCCAAAACGTGAAACTATCTGGCCACGGAAGTGCTCTCACAATAAATCCCTAGATTGATGTGACGTTGCTGAACTGGCGTTGAAACGAAATGTCGCCGAGGTCACGTTCTTCTATTTCAGGCATCAAATAGTCGATTATTTTATCGGCATAATGTTTGATGAAATATGAGCCGATGATTCCATATTCCCACAGCCGATGGACCGATGATTCCACCGAGCCACAAACCACACTAAACCGTAATTTTTTCTCTTCAGTTTGATTTTCGTCCTAAATGCGAAAATTTTGCTTATTTTCATCTATTAAGCCAGAAATTAGCCTAATCGCTGAACAAAATTTAGCTTGAAAACGTCGGAGTTTCTTGGAATTTTTTAGAGCATAGAGCGAAGCGATGTCACTTTGCATGCTTTCAATTTAAGATCTCGGCGTAAAATGCGCCTAGTCATTCCATACTTTACTTCAAGTTGCTGCGAATAGCGAAGAATCGACTCTCCACGGTCTTCGTGCACACTGTYATATTTATCGGACTTTATAGACAAGTGTGCTTATTCAGAGCAAGATATCGTTTTTCAATAGGATAACGATTGGCTATATGATTCACAAACAAATTGTGTTTAAGCTGATTGCTACGATTCGTGTACATGAGTCAAACAGAAAAGAATCAGCAAGAGTAACGGCTTAGTACTGGGGTATGAACAAAAATGTTAGACTCGTTGCAATTCTCTTTCTCTGTTCTATACACTACGAGTACATACATATGTATGTATGATAAGTGGCTTGAGGTTCCTCATACGCGGTGGGTCTCCCTTTAACATTACTGCTCAGTTTGTCATCTAGACACAAATAGTAATTAATCAAGCTTACAAATATCGATTAAACACCCTTGTTCCACAAATAAATTTGGGGGTCATGTTTTAAAATTTGCGACTTCCTTAAGGTATCATGTTGCGAATATTTGGAAGAGTGGTAAACGAAATCATTCTGTGCAAATAGAACAAAGACTGATTTCTAAATGTTTTTTGTTTTGATTTATAATTCTGTAGACGTCTAACTAAAAATGTAATAATATCTGAACGAAAATATTGACAACAAAACGTTTTTGGGAATGAGTAAGTGTGAGATATTATCGTACTGTTCAACCTTTTTTCGTTTTATTGAATTCAATTTAGACACCAACTGATTGCTTTGACCACCACTAATGGCTTTACCATCAATTTTCTGGCAGCATTTGTCATTTTCACTACATTAAGTCATGTATTTGTATTTTGTGGGTGTGTAAAGGTGCAGGAAAGGTGCCTATGAAAATGGAATTTTCGGCAAAACYGAACTTTTATATTTTTATTTACAAAAAGCTACATCTGATCATCATTGAATTGGTATATCTCTTTCTTTCTCTTTACTATGGATTTCTACAATTATTTTAAATAGTGAACCGAAACAKTAGAGACCTACATAGTCAGACATTTAAGGCCAACTTATATCAACTTTTTACTTCATTTTGACAGATATTATATTAGTATGCCTCATCAACTTAACTTCCAGCGAGTTGTAATTGCTCAATGCTTGAGTGGGATTGAGCGTCGATTATTGCCAATACTTGATTGCATTTTTATTCGACCTCTGTTACATCGTTTTCGTTGCTTGTAACATCGTTCAATTGTGCTGCATACGAGATGGTGTATCATTGTTGCTACATTCGATTAACTTTTCCCAAAAGGTGTGAAAATAGCATTTCTGTGTATCTAGTATCTTGTCTTATATAAATAAAGCATAGACCCATATCTATGTATGAAAAGGACAACAGAGACAGAGGCACTTAACTCTTCTATTTTCACTAATATGAAATCGCTTTCTATGTGAGATACTCGTAAGCATGTAACTAATATAATGAGTATGTAATGTAACTAATATCGATGAGTTCGCAAGGGAAATCCATATACCTATAGTAATCGTTACAAGGCGATTATTTCTATTACATTTATGCAATTGCTTTTGATTCATGTCAGTATTTTATTCGTTAGTTGCATAGCAAGTCTTATTCAATCAAACTATGTGGAATAGAAGTAAATGTATATTGATTCCATAACCGATTTTGACCTTCTTTGGTATGGTGCAATACATATTAGRATAAWTACGTWTTCTCAATRTTGTTAATATCGCTTTTTTGTTATCTATTACAATAGTATCTAGTGATAGTAATAGTGATAAATATCAAAATTATAAATAAATTCTCTAAGATAACTAAGACAATTACGATTACAAATTATCTATGTGTTCGATGATAATGCTAGAACTGTCATGAACAAAACCACGTATTCCGTTCTTCGTTATCTTTACTCGAGATATCGTCTACTAATGTCACTAATATCGAACATACTCAAATGGGATTATATAATGCATTTAATTCGTAAATTAATCTCATTCAAATAAAATATAAGGTGTTCGATTCACATAAAGAGTGATCAATCACGAGGTTCCCTACTTTTTTAAAGAAAAAACACGGAAACTTCAAATTTAATGGAGAATGTTTRTTATAATTCTAAAGAACATGGCATTTATTTTCTGATTATTATCTCTTCGAAATATTAGCTGTGGTTACGTCTCAGATGGACAACCTTTCAGACTAATTTTCGATGATTTGTTCGATCATTTCGACTGCTAACTAGAGAATGGCACGCGTGATGTTTTACTCTAAGGCTTCAGGCGAGAATTTAGACTTAACATAACGGTGTGATATCACATGATCTTGGTGGCCAATCAACTGGCTAATAATGAGAAATTATCATCGAAGTGTTGTCTCAATATTTTATAATTCAGAAGAAGTGGGCCGTCTTGTTGAAACCAAATGTCGCCGAGAAGATGAAGAAATGTGGTCTCATGATTCCACCGGCCTATACACAACACCAAACCGTTTTTTTTTGTTTTTTGGATGAAATGACAGCTCTTGAATTGCTTCAGGTTATTTTTCGTCCCAAACTCGGCAATTCCGCTTGCTTACATACTCATTATACTATAACCTGAAATGGGTATCATAGCGGATCTAAATTTGCTCGAAAATGTTGGATCTTTTTGGAAGTTTTCAATAGCGTACTTTCTTTTCTGCGTACTGAACGTGGCATATTCGGTCGAATATTATCGAATAATGAATGCAGGGTCTCAAGGTAGGATTTGGTGTTGCGAATAGTACGTTCAGCAGGCCGATTATGTTGACCATAAATGGGGCGAAGCGAGCAAAAAAACATTCTTTACAGAACGTGAATTTTCGTAATAAAGTTGAACGCTTTGAAACGTTCTTCAGGCGTAAATCTTTTTATGATCAAATGCTAAACAATACTGAATAAAAATAACATGACAGCTTGACACGACTCACGCGCGATCTGTCAAAAAAAGGCTTTTAATAAAAGTACTTCCACTTGGATCATCCGTTATAATCCAATATCCGTTAATTGGTAAATTACCTTCAAATAAAATATAAGTTTACGTGTGTGCCAATTTTAGGGGTACTTATGGCAATGTGTTGTATTGTTTGTTATCCATTGTGCCAATGCTTTGCAACACAGTATTTTATTTAAATATAAATGTTATAAAACGTCATTCATCGCTCGTAGTTCATACTTTCAACCCAGTATCTTGTGAACGTTAAGCGCGTATTATGTCTATATATCTCTTATTAATTACATTACATTGGCTCGTCTATCAAATACCGTATTATAAGGTAATTTTGATGTAATTCAAACTCMTCGGCACACAGCCCACAGTATACCTCAATAAGGTCATATTGAGTATACACAAATAAGCTATGTCGTTATGTAATCTTAATTTGTGTTTARAGCCCTTAAATATACCATTATATCAGTATAATTTTGTTCGTTCATTAACAAGGCTATGTTGCTGTTCTTTATACCATTTTGTTGGCCATATAAAATACGTAAATTGATAATTAACATCATCGACATTGACCATCCACCTATCGCCATTATATTTAGTTCACTTTGTGATATAAGTACATATAATATATAAGTATATGCAAGTGTGTGTATTATAGGTATTGAAATTAGATTCAGAAATAGAAAGTATATACTTATATGATACATATGTGTCTAAAATTTAGTATAAAAGGATGTATGCAGTGGGAGGTAATAAAAATGAAATTGACTATGCGGTAATTACCATCATTCATCAATGCGGAAACAAAACTTATATACAATTTATCGCTCAGATATCGATCTCAAAGTATATTTTTCTTAATTAAAAAACGATACATCAATTTATTCGACGTTGCAATGGAAAACTCCACGGCTGAAAAAGGTTTCTATATGGAACTTAGCACATTAGTAGGTTAGATAAACAATCAAAACATTGCAGTAGGTAAAAATTTACCAGTTTACAACTAGAAATTACTGTAAGAAAAWTAATAGACTCTTGCCAATTATGCTACTTAACAAAACTGAAGGAAAAATTTACAACCGATGTGATGAGGGGATATTTGAGGTGCCCCGATTATGAATTTCAGTTCAAAAACGTTAAATCACGTACAGCAATTTTTGCCCTTTTAGTAAATGACATGATGAAAAATATGATGATTTTCAAGTTATTGCTTTGCCCAATTYACGGACATTGACGATTCTGGTGGTCAAGCGGCCTCGGTGCTTGCGTCAATTTGATATTTTAAGGATGTRGGCCAAGATATTTTCTCAAAATTCGCCACAAGGACGTCACAGAGATGACCAACGCTTGRGAAAGGCGTGTGCGAGACTGATTTGGGTCTTCCTCAACTGATGCGCTAGTGGCAGTAATATTTTCGACACTATGTGTACTTCTTTGTCGCACTGTCGGACTTAGTGCTCTTAAAATTGAGGCTACTGACTCCGAATAATTTAGTTTAATAATAATTTCGTCTCGTTGTTGGATTGTATATCTTTCCATGTTGAAATAACAAACCTTACTGAAGAGAAATGTTAGAAGAACGGGAAAAATATKACGTTGTTTGCTGTCTCTATTGCTCTACTTTTTGCAGGGTCCCTATGAAAAAGTCTTTTACAAGAACTTGATTTGAATTCGTCGGTTTGTATGTCAGCTATTCCCCCTGCGGGTAGGGGGGACCCCTCCAGGTTGGGGGGGAAACCGAATATACCCGTGGTAAGGCATGCCTGCCGTAGGAGGCGACTAAAATCCAAATACACTATGTCTGACATTTCAGGTCTTTGTTTAAATGTCAGCATGGTCAAACGTCATTGTAAGTGATATGATATTCAGCTTGAATTCCATTCTAAGCTTCATATTATAATTAATATAAGGCATTGTCGGTACATCTCAAGCGACAATTCACATACAGTTGAGTTCTTAAGGGTTCTTAGGAATTCTTGGGGGCTCAACTGGCAGTAGCGAAAGCTACAAGTCACACCGAAGACTAAAACATGGTACCATGGGAAGCCGTTAGCCCTTGGAGGAAACTACAATCTGCTCATTGGATTTTTGGCCCTTTGTGGAGATTCGTGGTGACTGTGGTTTAAACCTAAATGCAGGAAGGGC
Source organism: Bactrocera latifrons (assembly GCF_001853355.1). Taxonomy (NCBI): domain Eukaryota; kingdom Metazoa; phylum Arthropoda; class Insecta; order Diptera; family Tephritidae; genus Bactrocera; species Bactrocera latifrons. Next base: position 110,273 of record NW_017534886.1, read on the forward strand.
ATTTAGTCCGGTGTGGAGTCGCACTGCGACCGGGTGCCGGACCTAGAGTACGGCAGAGGTTTTAGATGGGTCTCGTACCCGACCAAGGTGGCTAGGGTGTACTTGTCCACCCAAACCAATTGGAACGAAATATAAGTGTATGTGGCGGCACTCATGCTTTGGTTCTCCAGAGTATGGTGCAGGTGCATGCACTCGTGCTTTGGGGCGTTGATCAACGCATTGTTTTGATCTATGTGCTTCTAGCAATAGAAAGCATCGTGGGGTTAGGCCTCCGCAGGCAGAAACTCACGTTAAACCACAACGGACTCTGTATGTCAGCCATGTATTATTGTGGTCAGATACCGGCGTTTTGACAAATTAACAGCTTATTGGGTCTAAGCTCGTCCCGCTGATCGTTTACATACATATGTAGGTACGCTTGGTTGGCAAAATTTTGTTCCGGCGATTTAAGTTTTGATACACTGTAACAGAAGAGGTCAGAATTGTTCAATAAAAAATGTGTAGTGTTCCATCAGGATAATCCGAGACCTCATACAACTCTGATGACAAAAGCCAAATGTCAAAAGCTTTTGCGGCTTGAATGGGATGTCCTAACATATCCGCCATATTCTCTAAATTGGGCACTTTCGGACTATTACCTGTTCCTTGCTCTGAAAAAGTTTTTGGTTTGGAAAACTTTCAGCTAAATCAGGATGATAGAGTAATGTGTAGAAGTTCACGCAAGTGAGGAAAGTCCTCTRAGCGCCATTCACTTGGTAGTGGCCAGAAGCGACTATTTTACATATGKCTCAAGCAGCTCACGACTTTCGGTCTTTGACCAAGTATCCTCTAGATAGCCAGAAAACATTCGTTTGAAGACGAGCGAAAGTGAAAAGGCGAAACATCTCTCCCTAGTGTTGAGCGTTGGGTTTGGGACCCGCCACATAGAAAACACCTCCAATCATATTGCTGATTTGCGCCCACGCCCCGTTCGAAGAGAAATATGGTTATCTTTAGTATTCGATTCCAGCATAGAAAAATTAATATTAAACTACGAAGTTAGACTAAATGGATAATGATTGAATTGAAATGAGTGTGTGCGTGTGAGCTCAATTCATTTGATATAAGTACTTACTATATATACACAAATATTATATATGTATCATACTATGTATCATAAAAAGATATATATTTACTCCAAAAAGTTATTTGGGTTTGAAGAACGATCGAGGCCTAAGTGTGACACCCCTGTAAAWCAGTAGAATACTCAAACCTAGCAATGTGGACTACACAGCCCAATAACTCTAACTTATTTTATTTTTAAATAGAATATTGGTATTTGTGCTAGGTTATTTGTTTTTGTTGTTTYTACAATTTTCTCATTTCACGGTGAATTGCGCTGTTTAACGTTTGTTTCGGTTCTATTTACTTTATTTTGATTTTGCCTCACATGCTTGCAACCTTCGCACGTCATTGACTGTTATTGGCCGGAATGGCGCCAATTTTATGGACAAGGCAGTTGACCCACGGCTGGAATGATATTGATATGAGTCATTCAAACGAAATTTATGCACACCTTTACATACATATAGTCTCGAAGTGAGTGGGATAAATCATACGTGTGCACACATAGCATGTTGGTTATTTATTTGTCTGCCCTCTAACTAGTTTATTTACCACGCATTTTTTCCAATCGACAGGAAGAATTGMACATTATTATTAAAGACTCACCACTGAGTTGTGTTTCCCATTTGACGTCTAATATTCATGCAATAACTCAATTGCCTCGCCTTTGTTTATTTATTGCTGATTGAATTTTACTCCACATATACCATGCATTGCACGGTTTGCCTTCTGTGTTTTATTCACCGAAGACAATATCGATTTGTTTCTATTCCAACTTTATTGACCTCCACGCTTATGATGTACAGTAATATCATTAATTGCTTTACACCTTTTTATGGTGTAAGAAATTCACATYTAGAAAATGTAAACGGATTTCCACAGTAAGTGTTGGTGATTGTAAAAGAATAATGGAACTTCGATTTCAAGGTTGACCTCAACTAACAGATAATTTTTGAAGCCATTTTCTAGGRGATATATATTCAACAACATTTATGTACTATTTTTTTGTAATTAAGAAAGATCTGCATTAGTTTATACGATATCCACATAGATCATTGTATACGAACTTGTAAAATACTCGTTTCTAAAAATCTAAAATTATACTAATTTTTACTCTAATTTATACTCCTACTTGAATAATCTTTTATAATACCTCGTCATGCGAAAAAYTTTATTTATTTAATTTCTTATAACTTATGTTATTTACCTCGATTATCGTTTACAACTCAACTCATTTGAGTTGAATTAAAAACAATTCAACTTTCGAACAACAGCCCTTTTTTGCCATTATGAACTACAATCAATCACAGTTGAAGTTGTCTCGATATTGCCACGAAGAAGAAAATATTTTTTATAATTTATTATTCACCACAACTACGGCTTACAACTGGACTCAGTTGAGTTGAAATTTTAACAACTCAACTTAATTAGTTTATATATTTGATAATGCGATTGTTTTATCTTATTGTGGAATTGAATTTGAACTCTATTGTGCGAAAGTCCTATAAATGCTGAAATTATTCATTATAGAAATCATACAATACAAATATGTAAATATGAATTTATATTTACTATATATGCATAATATAAAAGGTAATTGAACTTAAATTTTGCTAGATTATTCCCCACCCAAAAAAATGATTATTTTATGATGTTTCTTTGGAGTAGCTTATCAGTTAGCAACAAATAATTTATATGAAAATGTGTAGCGCTTTTGTTTGAATTTTGAGAATTTGATTTATATATAAAATATTAAATTTTAGTGACTCAGAAATTAGACCTACATTCGAAAATGATGATTGCTATGAAAAAGGAGCGGTAAAAACTTCACTCAAATTCAAGTAGTTCAGGTGTTAGATAATCTGTGACAGTGCTGTCTACTGTRGGTAGAAAATAGTAAGACTTTTTATTTAAATTTCGCACGAAAACCCATTCGTCGAAATATTTGTTTTTCCGTTGGTATGACGAAGTGCATTCGGCGACTTTTACGATTAGTGAAACTATTCAACAAAGAAGTTCCATTAAATTTTGTGTGCGGAATCAAATTTTGATGCCGAAACATACAGAATGTTAGTAACGACCTTCTGTGATAGTTTGTCGCGAGCAAGTGTTTTTGATTGGTACAAATTATTCAAAATCGTTGACAACGAACCACGTYCAGGAYGGATATYAACATCAACTGATGATCAACAAGTCAATAAAATAGAATATTTGATGTTTGAGYATCGACGATTAACAGTCAGAGATCTTATTGGCATCGTTGGAATATCGGAAGGACCAGTGAAAATTATTTTGAAAGATTTTGAGCCTAAGAAAAGTGAATACGATTGGTTCCAAAACAAAAATCAAGTTTTTCGAAAATTAGCGTCGCGTTAACGTCTGTGAAACAACGTTTTCCGACTAGCAGAATGAAATGAAATGTATTATTCCTGGTGATGAGTCTCGGATCTTTACTCGCGACCCAGAAACAGACGATCATTACTGGAGATGAGTCTTGGAGCTATGTGGTGCACTCTGATTTCCTTTCGACCGGCCAAACTGTCAGCAAGGAATACTATTTGAGTGTTATGCGTCGTTTGTGCGAAGCTATTCGCAGAAAGAGGTCCGAATTATGGGCCGACAACTCTTTGTGAGTTTTTCGCCAAATTTTCAACMAATATCGTGCTGCAACCAACGTATTCGCTACATTTACCTTCGTGTGACTTCTGGCTATTCARCAAACTCAAACKATAGCTCCGGGAAAACCGATTTGAGGCAATTGAAGGCCATTCCGGAAATTGATTGAAATTGATTGCGAGGATTGAAAAAAACGTTGTCAGAAATGTATTGGAGCCAAGTTGGATTATTTTGAATAATAAATTAAGAAGAATTTTATATAATCAACAAAGTCTTACTATTTTTTTGCTCAACTATATTCCATAAATTTGTCTTTAAACTTTTATTTTATTTTTTATAATATTTTATGCCGAGCACAATGCAAACGTCGAAAGAATTTTTAAATTAATAGGAATGCCCATCAGTTAGGTCAGTTAGGAACATGAATACAAAGCGTGTTATGAATTTTGGGCGATAAAGGTTTTGTTGTGTGGACTCGTTTTTACAAAGTTTAAGCTTATACAATGACATATATTAAAGGGTTTCTCTGAGAAGAATTTCTATTGAGCTTCTTTTTTCTTCACTGYAATTAGTCTAAGACCCACTCTCTACAAATACGTAGTTAATAAGGAATGTGTGCAAACAAGATTAAGATGCAGATGAAGTACCCTCTGTAAATTGTCAGAATACCAGATTTTTTCGAAAAATAACAATAAGCCCACATTGAAGACGAAAGACAATTTTTTTCGTAATRCTATAAGTGGTTAAACTTCTACTTATTCATACTCAAGTCCATAATATCTGCTGATGTCTTATCACTAGTTTTAATTTTTCAAAAAAGTCTTCTCATTAAAGAAACTTAGCCACTGACTAAATTAGCGAATGCGGTCAAATTAATTCAGCGTTCTAATTGGTATATAACATCTTCACCTCATAAAAATTATATAAACGCGTGTGTTTTCTTTTTATATTATACAAAAGTGAATTGAAAGATGATCACTGTGCCTGGCAGTAGCACAAATCGCTTTGATGATGCCTCATTGCAAATACGGATGTGATGGCTACAACTGTGCAACTGTGTCACTTTGCTGCTTTTCATTCGAGCTCCTTTTTAAGTGCATAGAAATGACACAGAAATGGTGTTAACAACAAAAGTGCCAGCGACAACAACAACAMCAACAAATTAAAGAAAAACATTGGTATTAGTATTACAAAGCGCAATACACAAAGGCGTGCAGTGGAAARGAGCAGAAAATACGGAACTATTTGACGAGCGCAGGCGGAAGAGCTGGAAGCTGGCAAAGGGATCGTGCATTTGTAGACATTCATAAAAAATAGTGAAAGGATTTAAGGAATCATATGTAATTATTCGCTTGTGTCTCTGCGTGTTTATGCATATGAATTATATTCTTGTAGCATCGCTGAGACGATAGACAGCAAGTAATGCGAAGGAGGCTTCACACTAATAATATCCTTTCAATGTGAAAATTGTGATACAAATTAAAAGAAAATAAAAGAAGAAAAACCGTTAACTGTGGTTGCACCGAAGCTACAATACCCTTGACAAATATTAAATATTCTCTAGTGGAACTCGTTTTTCATCGGTGAGTTTCTATGGGAGTCATATGCAATAGTGATCAGATATGAATGATTTCTTCAGARGTTGTCTTTGACTATATTCCAYRCCAAAGTCATTGAAAATATCTGGTAAAAYTAAAAAGTTTTCTATACAGGTACTTGATWCTGATCGTTCAGCTTGTATGGTAGCTTTTGTTATAGTAGTCCGATCAGATCAGTTGCTTCAGAGGCACTTTGGACCCGTTCAATACCCCTTTACACATTTCTTGAAGAAGTCTCTSATAGATGAGCAGCTTCTGGGTGAGAGAATGCCGTGTGCAAAATTTCAGTTCGATATCTAAAAACTGAGAGATTAGTTTGAGTATATGGCATACAAACAGGCAGACTCAGCGCATTGTGTTTATAATAAATATAATGTTATAGAGTCCCAGACTATCCTTCTGTTGAGTCAAAAACTTCGTCGCAAACTTTATATGCCCTGTCATCGGATAATAAGGCAGCAGCAACTAATGTGCTATGAGAAGTATATATACATACAAATCTCTATCGATGTACAAACAAATTATGGTAGACAAATGTGTTGGTGCTGGTTACACGYTGCCATTTTGCAATTTCTCTTTTTTAATTACACACCAAATGCTTTCCTTTACAGCAGCTCGCTTGGTTGTTAGGTGYGAAGAGCTGCGCTGTTGCTAAGTCATGCTGCTGACTTTCAATATATTCATGTTGTAAACAAAGGAAATGCTCATTTCGCGCTCACACTGGCTGCCGCACTCTTTTCATTCAAAACTAATGACAGAATTTAAACCAACGCGGCAGAAGGGAAATGCTTTTCTTGATGGAGACAAACGATGCGCGGCTCAAGTTAGTATTAGGCAAGTCGCCAAAAAAGAACAAATGAAGAATAATGGGAATGCTGTCGAAATACAGCGCAAAAATTATTGCTGTAGTAATTTGTTGCCGTTTAAATGGCTCACAAATATATGGTAGCTGTGTATGTACTTATAAATGAATGTACTATATACATGTATGGTGTATTTAACGTTATATTTAGCTACGTTGCAGTATTTGAGCTTCCGGCGGYCGTCGTATACAGATACATGCTTGCATTTTTCGCGCTAAAACTAATGTGGCAGTTATGTAGTGCGTTCAGGATATTTTAAATTAATTTCAACAACTTAAAAGTAATTTATTCTGTGCTAAAAATAATCATGAGAAATTTGAGTTGAAATTAAAAAGTGGTTGAAAGCAAACAAAGTGCTAGAAGTAAACAATGGCTCAGCAAGAAGTCTTAACTTATATAAGTATATGGACATTAGGGTATTCGTTATTTCCCAAGTTGATTTTTTTGCTAACATCTGCTGAAGTTTAAGTTTGCACCCTTAAAAAAGAACCAAATTTCGCTTATATTTAACTTGTAATTTTTGATTTTTTGCAATAAATTTTTTTATATTCTTGGGTTGCTCATACGACATGTTGTACTATATGAATTCAGTACTTTAACTGCACATAAGYTTTAAAGGAGTGGTTTGATAAAGAAATAAACAATACTAATTTTTTTTACCTTGAATATCAGTTTTTCAAGGTTTTTGCGTTATTTGCTTTGGTTATAAAAATTTATCGTGAAGAATACAAAATTCCCATGGCAAGTATTTATGAAAAGTGAAATGATTTAATTTGAAATTAATTATACCATTTACAGTGAATCCATTTTTGAAGCAAAATTGAAACTTTYACAAAAAAAGAAAATCAAAAATTGACTGTGACTCTCGTTTCATGTTTGACTGAAAAGTCAGTCATAATCATGTAGAAAATGACGCCGAATACAGATTTAGAGTATGTAGGTTCATAAGAGGTGTTTATGATAGTGGATAGACAACGCGTATGTAGCAAGTGTTTAATGACTTCGCGACCTTTACAAAGATTTCTGAAGGTATGCGCTCCCAAGTGTTTAAGTCTTTTACCTCACAAATGCGGAACAGTCAAGAGGAAAGTGTTAAGTTATTTTTAGATGCTCAGATATCTGGCCAGCATGCTTATCAACGTAGCGTTCCACGATTTTTCTGTCTGCTTTTCGCTTTCTCGCTAGTGCTGACTTGTTTCTGCCCCCTGTAGAGCCTTTCATAATGCTAACAGAGCTTCCTCTGCTATTGCTGACAGGTTTCCATCGGCTTCCCAAATCCTATTTGCTCACAGATTGGCCTCTTACTACTGAGGTTGCGGTATTGTTGCTGCAGTTCGGGATAGATTTGGATATCCCTTCCCTTCGTCAGCTTTCCATTAACCACCTTTTCGTTAACGTTTGTGCTTTTGTTATCTTGTCCATGCAAAAAGGGTCCCCACTCAGAGCCGAGAATCCTCCGAAAAGGTAGTCGTCTAAGGTTGTCTCAGTGACGGGGCTAAGGCGAGGGTCGGTGCACAACTAGCGCAAAGAAGGACTTTTCTCACCTAATACCTACCACGCTAACTTAACGACGAGGGTTTTGGAACGTACTCTGATAACTGCCAGAGTTTTAAAGGGACGGAGGCGGTTGCGATATTAGCCCTTCAGCCATTTCTGATGAGTATCACCTCATCATACTCCGCGATTAAAATGCCACAACCACCAGCCAATGGTTCTACCAAATCTTATAGAGCTAATCCTACTTACAAACCAGTTCCAAAGCTAAAGTCATCCAGGAGTTGCCATTCAATTACTTGTGTTCGTGATAAAGTATACTCCCCAAAACACTTCTGCGATATTTTCAATGATTCCGTAGTCTTGGAACATAATGATAAGATTAAAATTTTATTAAGATTTTTCTTGCCAGTTTTCTCATCTACATACATATGTGTCATTTAACTTTTTCGTTTTGATAAACAAAATTATAAGATTAAAATAGTTTAAAGTCAACTGAAACCACAACCACAAATACAAAAAATAATTAATTTAATTGTTCTCTCTAAGTTCTAACACAATAAAAAAATTCAAATGGAATTATGGGTATAATCAAAGCTAATACAAGGGTATTCAAATATTGCAAATTTAAGATTTGTTTTGTAAAACTTTAATTCAATTTCCGAATATTGAATTATTACTTTGAAACTTGTTTCTGTCCCCCCTCCAATTAAATTTATTAAACTTCTTCTATGAGATCATATTTATAATATTTATTTTTAATTATCGTTGACAGGGCAAGGCTTTGGTTATGTATGTTAGCATATCTTAAACTGCTTAGAAAAGCTTATCCCGCGGACTGAAAGAAAGTGCCTCTGAAGAACAGTTTACCATGCCACGCCCTTAGAAGCTTATACTCGTCGTTGCCGTGGGTTTAAGGGCGTTACTGCTGAGCTGCGTGAAATGAAATTAAGTTTTAATATTTTTATATTCTGCTAAACTCAACTATAAARTTGCACGCACTATCATAAGTACGAGTATATGCATTTACCAGAGCACGCACGAACAAATATACATATGCATTTGTATGTGTGTGCTGGCGTGCGTGAGCTGCCAYAATGCGCACCCCGCAGCTTGGCGTTTGCTTGGCTTGCAAAATATGAGCAAATCGTAAGTGAAATATGATTAAGTAAAGTTACAAAGTTCAAGTTGACATTGTGCAGTGTTGCATGAAAGTGCTGCTGGAAGAAAGTGTGAGCTCATGCAACTTGTTGGTGTATGTGGTTTACTTGACATCACCACATCTGTCTTGATGTGCTTTTGGTGTAGAACTTTGCCCAAAGCTGGGTGGCTTTAGTTACCACAACTCAAGCAAGTCGAATTGTTAAGTTAATTGAATTTCTTGTTTTCTCCTCCCGCAGAATGCAATTTTTCGACCAACTCGAACTTTTAAGATGCTTGTTTACAAATATGTTACTTGCAACATAGAGAATAATACTCGTTCGTACCACATACCAGTCAGTATTTGTGTGTCCAATTGATTTTCTTCTTTATTCGAAGGATTACTTTGAAGTGCATATAAGTTATTTCGGTGATTTGTATAAAATAATTGYTCTTACGTAAATAGTGGAAGAATATTCCTAGAATATTTTATGCTCTTGTAATCTAATCTAAAACCGGCGGGGACCATGCATTGCCGGTCGAGCTATTCAAACTGATCAGGAGCATGCATCAGCTTCTTTGTAGAATGTGATCGGACGAAAACTTGCAGGACTTTAAGTAAGCTCTGCCCAATACACAAAAAGGAAGGCTCCCAATCTGCGCCAACCCCCGTGGGATAAGACTTTTCAGCTTCGCTATCTAGCGTACTGTACGAAAGTTTAAAGCCCACTGTCAACAAACTGATTGGACCTTATCAATGTGGCTTTTTAGACCTCAAAAATCAACAACTGACCAGATATTCACCAGGTGTAAGCTGATGTTGAGCAACGCCAAAAGCTCCGTCAGTATCGAGAAGGACCTCTCCGAACCGTTCAATACCAAACGAAGTTTCAGCCAAGCAGACTTAATATCGTGGGACTTCTTCAATCTACTGTTGGAGTTAATAATTACAGCTGCAAAGCTAAACAGAGAAGGTACATTCTTCTACAAGATTGTACAACTGCTGGCCTATGCCAGTGATATCGATATCATTGGTCTAAACAACTGCGCCGTTAGTTTTGCGTTCTCCTGGACGGACAAAGAATATCTCTTGTCATTGAACAAGYAAATTTTGCATTCGCGACTTGGCCAAATCCATGTTGGTAGTCATAACTTTGAAGTCGTAGATGATTTCGTCTTGGAACCAGCATTCACACCATAAACAACGTCAACAGCGGCTATTTCGGAGGAGGCWATTGAGAAGTAAAGTTCTCTGAAAAACAAAGACCAAATTCTACAAGTGATTGGTCGGCGTTACGAGTTTTCGAGAGACAAGTTGTGGGGAAGATTTATAGTCCTTTGTGCATTGGCAACGGCRAATACCGCGCTGAGCGGCTACGCTGCCACCGYCTATTTTTATATTAAATTTCAGATATCACAAATCACTTCAACGATTTTTTTGGCATTTATATTTTTTTTAACAACAGATTTTTTGATTAGAACAATTAAAGATTCAATAATTGCCGTGCAAGTTCACAGTCAATCGAATCAATGATCACTAGTCAATGGGAACGATGAAAAATTGCCTGAATTGGACTGCGAAATACTATCATTCACTGTATTCTACGGATCTGACTTAGAGTGACTTTTATCTGTTTCCACACTTCAAGAGAATAATCGGTTCAAGGAATTATAACAAATAGTATAATGCTCTTTGGCAGAAACTATAATGAATGACGAAATCGAGTTGTATATTTTATCCGGAAGGGTTTGTAGACTTACAAAATCCGTCTTGTGAAAGAATTGAAGTCGAAGTAGTCAAACACGTCGCACGTTCGGTGAATGAGCTCAAAACGAAATGACCATCAAATGTGAGACGYCGCTACATTCTATACAGCCAACGARACAATCAATTTATTGAAGGAAACTTTTGGTGAGCGCATTATCTCGCGTCTTGGACCCGTGGCATGGTCTTATTAATGATTAGATTTCAATCTGCTGGACTTGTTTTATGGGGCTATGTCGATAGTCTATAGACTTGTCTGAATTTACACGAGCCAGCCTTTGCAGTTTTTATAATTCCTGACCATAACATTATAGTATATGAGTTTTATTTCTTCTGGAAGACTATATGTCTAAAAAACATCGTGAGCTTGATGCGTATGAATGCAAACCAATATCACTGTATGAACAAAGCCGTCGAACAGAGTCAACGCATATACTCGTACCTCTGTAATTTCGTAGCTTGATAACGGGCTCATTACGTCGATTGTTGTATAAAAAAGCATCCCATGTATCAACAGAGAAATATGAATAAAAGAGTAGATAATGACTTAGCAGACTGATGGGTGGATTTGCTGATTAAAATATTTACATATGTACAGACAGGGTGGTTCTATGGCTATATATAATTTAATTTAATCTAATTACTTCTAAGGAAGATATTGCAGATATCTAAGAAAATATGTTTTATACCAGAAGCTAAAATGCTGAAATTAATTAAATCGATTTCAATAAAAATAAATTTCAAAAAATCGGTCTTTTAATATCTTATTAAAATCTACAACACATATAGAATACTGTCCCAAWTTTTAAACTTGATCCGAGTAATAKTTTCGGAGATGCAGCCATGAGAACTTGTGCTGTCGAGGCTAGCTAGGCTAAATGCGCGATTGGCACGATTTCTGGAGAACTACTCAACCGATCTACATGACATTTTATACAGCCAAAAACAACAACATTTTATACAGATCCTTAAGATACACTTCTTAAACAAGGATTTTTTTCGATTACAATTATTTGAAAAAAAAAATGTGTAGAAATTTTTACTGAAATTTTCATTTTATTAGAAAAATGTCTGCCAAAAATCCATTTTTCAGTTTTTTTTTTAGCTAGATGGTCCTGTAAGGATATTAATAGTGTATGTTTGTAACAATAAAAAATTGTAATAAAATGTTTCATTTTTTCTAACAGAAAATTTTTTTTGAAAAAAGGCTGTTTTTACCCTAGGAAGCCCAAGAAACCTCTCTAATCAAAAAAAAAGGCAACTTGCATTTAAATTTTTGGTATATTATTGTTCGATACATACAATTTTTGTGAAATAATGGGAAAGGCATTAACAGTGAAACAAGTAATTTGGTACTCACTAAGCTTTAGCCATTCTATAATAATAATGCTAGAGCGATAATGTTGCTATGTGTCTACTGTGCCTATGACATTTAAATTTCTGTTTGTTGTAGCTGACATGGAAGCTTATCAATGCTAGGCGTTAAAAGTTAATCATATGTACATACATTTATGCAAGCGTATGTATGTGTGTATGCAGAATCCCTACTCTCAGCTGATATTGCTCTGCATTGTGCTATGATAAATGGACGCCAGCCACATGCCTCAGCACCCAATTTGTACGGATCTTTTTATAATGATGCTAAACATTTTGTTTTGTTTTCATACAATAATGCGTTCATATACCCCTTTAAAATCTTGATATGTTCTCATTTACTCATATACATTTCTGCATATATAATATATATATATAATATAATATTGTAAAATATGTTATCACTCTAAATAAATTTTACTTGACTGCTGCGCGACTTAACAGAGTAACAGCAGCAGCAACAGTTGTCATCATAAAAGCTAAATCATTTGTAGTGTCAGTGTACGCGTMTCTTCGTAACGATAACGGTCGGATTTGCAGAACCCTTGTGTGTTTAATTGTTTGCTATAATCGGGTGCAGCTTGTTTTATGACGTATGTAAATGCGTATGCAGATGTGCATCTAAGCATCTAAATAGAAATGTAGAAACGACGGTTTTTCAGTGTCAGTGGTTAGACGAAAATTTTGTATGTGTTTTTTTTTCTGTGCTGAATCAACAACATGTGAAGCCACCTTTAAAGAAAATAAAATAATATTATACAGTGATATATGTATCTGCCCCTAAAAAATTAAACAAATAGTCATCGGTTTCAAGAAGAACTGCGCGAARCAAGCAACAGCAATGATTAGAGGTTAAATCTCACTTAATGTTTGTACAATAATGTTCAACAATTAGCTTCACTGTTTAAACGAAAAACACAAAATATTGATAAAAGGCGCGCTTTATTTCAGTTCCTCAATGAAATTATAATATTACCACTAACAACACAAGCTGACTGTAACTGAACTATTAAGTGCACAAGGTAATATTTGTGAAGGTCACATATACAGTAGTCACCGTATGGTTGAATTTGAAGTGCTTTAGAATGCTTTATACAAATTATATGATAATTTAATCAACTAATAGCACAAGCCTATAAAATTTCAAACTGTTAATGTGTTTTCATTTTAATATGTCTCAAGCGAACTTGACCATTTTTAAAGTGAAAAACAGAATTTTTCTATTTAAAAATAATCATAGCTCTAGAGTGCAGACAGGTTAGTGCAGGGTTTGTTTAACAAATGCGGTTCACATCTGGTATAGTTAATAAYTAATTAAGGCAATTGAGAATCCCACTAAACTGTTTATATTGCGGCTTGTTGGACTCATAAAACTTCATTCATATTTGTTGGTTCTTCCTAGCATTATCCAGAATTAGATATATCCAAGGAACGTTCCAAAGTAAACAGGACTTAAAAAAAAAAACAAAAACAAATGGTTTTTTCGAACAAAATCCTTTGCTTTCATGGTCAAATGCATTTGCATTTGGTTAATAGTTTATGGTTAAAATGTGATTTTTGGTAAAACAATGGTTCTTCGAATGTTGGATGCTGCGCAATTTTTGGTTGTCAGTCAATTTGTGCATGAAATTTGTTAGGTGAAAATGCGATAAATCGATGTTTTGGAGATGTTCAATTCCATTTCTATGAATTTCAATGATGATTTCAATGATGATTTCGCCTGATTTTTGTTGAATTCACTCACAATTTCGAAGGAATTTGATTGGCCCACGTGTTGATCGTCATTTATGTCCTCTCGACSACTTTGAAAACGTTGAAACCACTYGTGCACTCTGCTACGGGATAGACAATCATCGCCATAAACTTGTTTCATCAATTGAAATGTTTCGGTAAAAGTTTTTCCAATTTTAAAACAAAATTTAATGTTGGCTTTAGTTAGTTTTGTTGAAACAAAATGTCGCTGAGACTACGAGCTTCAATTTCAGTCATGAAATTGTCGGTTATCATGGCGCCATTGACGGTTACTTTCTTACCARGATCGTTTTTTAACAAATGTGGACCGACGATTCCACCGTCCCACAAACCACACCAAACCATTCCATTTTCTATATTAAATGGCAGCTGCTGAATTTCATTATCATCGGCAGTTTTGCTTATTTACATACCCATTTAGCCAGAAATGGGCCTCATCGCTAAACAAAATTTGGCTAAAAAACGTCGATTGTTCTTGGAACTATTCAAGAGCTCTTTGAACGAAGCGATGCCGCTTGGGAAGGTCGAGCTGCTTCAGTTCATGCACAAGCTGTATTACGTAACTTTTTAATTTAAGATCACAGCGTAAAAGTCGTTCCATACGTCAGTCCGAGTTGTTGCAAACGGCGCTAAATCCACGGTCTTCGTGTACACTCACAGCTACGGCTGCTATATTTTCTTCAATGCATGCTGGACGTGGTCTATTCGGTCGAATATTATCTAGTAACTAATRCTGGGTCTAAAGATGAGTTATGGTGTTTCGAATACGCTCTGTAGGCTGATTATGTTGACCATAAGTTGAACGAAGCGCGTGAAACATATTCATTACAGAATGTGAATTTACGTAATAAATTTGAACGTTTCGAAAACGTTGGTCAGGCCTAAGTTTTTCGATGATAAAATGCCAAACAATACTGAACAATAACATTACAGTTTGACAGGACKCACAAGTGATCTGTCAAAATAGACTATCGAAAAAAAACATCTACTTGGATTACCAGATAAAACATATCTAAATTTCTGTATTAATATTGGAAAATTTGAAAAATCTGAAAAACTAACTGCTATTTGTAGCCAATACTTGTATGCACTCATAAAGTATATTTTGGTATGAACTTACCGAAATATGATTACATTCGCGCTGTTATAGACACAATGGGAGTGTAACCTTAAAAAAAAAGTAGTTACGTCGTCTCAGTTATGTGTTTTATCGGATTTTCGAACAAATAAAAAGTCAATTATTCGAATCAGCAAGGGCTTGCYCAATTAAAAAAATCTTTTTAATTTTCTTCAACGGTTCAGAAGTATTGCCCCTTTGATTTAAACTGCTTTTAAAGGCTAATTCGTAATAAAATTTTAAACTATTAATCGAGAAAGCAGGTCGTGCAGATTAATTTTCGAATATTGAAATACGTTTAATATAGTAATTTATGTAGTTAATACTTTTGAACTACATATATAAGAGTATCCAAGCTGCGAGTTATTTATGACAAGGCTGCCATGTGTGCCTGGCCAARGCAAGACATTTCTGTCTCACCATAAGTAGAATTATAAATATAAGGTTAACTGGCATCTATCATACACGTGGTAAGGAAAATTTTTTACTATCAAAAAATCTTTACGTATGTCAGTAAAAACATTTCAACACTTTTTACTTAGTTAACTGCCTAAGCTTTGAGAGAGCAATGCATTAACACTTTGTGATCAGTCGAAATGTGATGCTCTCTTGGGAGCGGCCACGGAACCTCACCTAAACTACTCAATCTTAAGAAGATTGTGTTAATGTATGAAAAGGGAAATGCGTTAGTTAATTAATCCATTACTTTAATATACCCAAATCTTAATTTATAAATACTGCACTTGACACTTACGTTTTACTCCATTTTTTGCCTTACTTCCAGCCAAGTAATCATTGCGARGCGCATTTGCTTGCAGCCACTACCGAAATCGAGGCGCTCAAGCAGGCTCTGCTYGAGAAACATAGTCAAATTGTCGCCATGGAAACAGCATGCATACAGGAAACCGAACGACAAGTTGAACTGGAAGATAGTGTCATTGCGTGGCAAGATAAATATGATCGTTTATATGAGTCACATAAACGTGTGCAAAAAGTGAATCAAAGTTTGGAGGATAAATTGCTMAAATTGGTGGATCGCAATACTGGCGAGCGTGCGCAATTGACCAGCGATGTTGCCACTTTGAGCGTACGATTGGCGCAAGCGAATTTTAATATCGCAAAGCTGCAACGGGAAATCGTAAGTCACGGAATATACTCGTACAATATGTATTTTACATTTATAAATCGTAAAATTAAGAATAATTTTTTATTACAATTGAATATAATATTATATAAACATTTTCTGCTACGCTTGTTCTTGATTCAGTTTTCCTCGAACACTTTAAAYACTTTTGCGGGCAGTTTAAAACTATAATTGAATGTATGTATGCGCTAAAACACTTTGTAAGTCTTCTTTATTCTACGAAGACCATTGTTATTTTGTAGCTTCGGTGACTTGTTRAAAGTAGTGGTTGCGAACTTAGACCGCAGTCACTATCTTATAATCGATATATTTTTTCACTTTTTTCCTACCCCCACTATGAAGTGGTTATTGTTTCGTAGCTAATTTTGCAAATCTTCCTACAACAGGTGATCATCTATGAAAAGGTTTTCTTAATTTGCTTATATATRGGTGTGCAGAACTGTTTAGAAGGTTCAGGATCTCACTTGTTGAGTAGAAATAAATAGGTCAGTACTATGTAAGGTTCTCAAAGCACCGTAACGATTTGATAGAACATTTGTAAACGTTATAAACTCTGTCCTACTTTTTTATGTGTTGAGTCCAATTTCAGTTGACTCGTTCGATCATTTCGACTGGTTCAAGAAAACATAGAACATAGTGATGTCACTTG
>NW_017534886.1:127638-136629 GCF_001853355.1 Bactrocera latifrons
TTTCTTAACACCCTGATGACATGTACCAAATATGGGTGAAATCGATTCACAACCAAGTCTGAAATCTCGATTATCACTTTGTCATGCGAGAGTATAAAATGTTCGGTGACACCCGAACTTAGCCCTTCCTTACTTGTTAATTTAAGATCTCGACGTAAAATGCGCCAAGTCTTTTCAAACCTAGCAAAACATCAGTTAAAACCCTTAATGCTTTTATTTCATGATCCAGTTCACTGAAATTCATACCTATTATGATACAAATATAAGTATGTCAACAATTTGTAAATATTGAAAGTGTGGTACATTCATGTGCCAAAAATCATCAAACAGAGTAGTTTTCTTTGCTTCAAGTTCGTTTGTACGCGGTACAACAACTAAACACTGCAGGTGCGATAAACTCGATTGCGAGTGTTTGTTGTGCGYCTGAAATGAGAAGAACTAAATTTTATGTGTAAAGGATCTTTTAAGGATTTGGACTAAAAGCAAAAACTTTGCCTCATGTGTTRCAGTGTTGGTGGGTGTTGTTGCTGTTGCTTTATTTTATTTTGTTATTGCAACACAAATGCTGTGTAAGTGCTCCAGCTCTCGCCATTTATCCAGCTACTCAAAGTGTTATTCGTCTTTCTTTTGACTTTTCTTTCTGTAGTTTTTATTAGCAGCTTTGAAAGCGTGAAGCCCTCCAAAGTACGAAGTTGTGTTAGAGTGAAAACTTTTTTCGAGAGATTAAAAATCGCAGCGAAGAAATAAAAGCGAAATTAGTTTCGCACTGTGGTCAGTCTGCTATAAGCGCCAGCTGACGAAGAGCAATGCAACAATAGCGTTAAATGCAACTTGATGAAAGTGTTAGACAATTAGTTTTTCGCGTAAAACGCAAATAAGAGCACAATAATAGTTATGAAAGTGTAAAAGGTGTGAGGCACTTTAAACCTTTTTGTGTTGAAATAGTTGAATATTTGATTTTGTCACTCTGGGCCTATTTCGAAAAAGAGGTTCTTCGTTTCTGCAAAAATATTAACTGAAGATTCCATTAACTTTGCTAAATTTTCGGTACAATTATTATGACAKTTGTGAATTGTTCAATCATATCTCATTCCTTCACATAAGCAACTTTTAAAGAGTCATATTCACTTGTGAATTTAGAGAAATCAATTATTTTGCAATTTATCGAATGTATCGATATTTGATAAGATTCTTCAAAAATCAGACTGTGATTAGGCAAATAGTTTCGGGTTAGGAATAGTTGTAAGAATCTTCTGAATTAGTGTAATCGGCTTTTRAAACCTTAAAMACGTTTTTCTCAAAATSCTTTTTTTCGAGTCGATAAGGAAAATTTTTCGAAACGGCTTGACATTTTTTACTGTTTTAGATATATTTTCCAGTTATAAAAGGAAAGAATAAAATGTTGACTATTAAATGAACCATTAAATGTATGCATCTATGGTTATAATAAATCTCTTTGGTCTTTGGATTTGAGATAATTTGAAGCAGAAAAAAATATTCCTCATCGAAGGTAATTATTATCGCAATTAAAACACTCAAAAGCAATAGCAGTTGGACAAGACAACATATCACTCGCACTCTAAAAGGCGGACTATGAAATCACAGTTCGTCATCATCATACTCACAGACTTATGAGCCAATTGACATCTCTCCCTAGAGCTGAATGAAGTTACCATTATTATTCTGCCTGAAAGAACGATCTGTTAGAGTGTAAAACTGGCGAGGTATTACGCAATTGAGCATATTGAATATAGGTAAATCGAGCGTTTTGTTTCCGAGTAAGCTTTCGTCCGGGATGCCCCTGCATTGACCAAGTACGTAGCCTACGGGTTACAAAGATACATCAATCGAATGACGCTCCCCTTCTGCCTGATCTTTATCGTCCTCCAAAAGAAATTCATTGAACTTCGTCATCATGGAATCGGGAACGTTTTAGTTTGTAGAGGGGTCCTCTCAAAACTAATTGAATTAATAAAAGCGTTATACTTTGACACGAGGTGCCGCATATTTGAAAAATAGCTTAGTAACCGAATACAAATAGAGGTGGGAGTCTGTCAGTGCTGGGTTYTGCCTCCGCTTGTTGAAAACCGTATTGGAAAAAGCGTGAAACGGAAGGAATATGCTGGGACTGAAGAACTAGAACTAGACTATGCAGACGATATATACACAACATTGCTGAGAGGACAAAACACCAAAAATGCGCAAGAAACTCCAGCGAAAGTAGGTCTCAGAATTAACATCGGCAAAACTAAAGAAATACTTGTATATATCAATAACGCCTATACTTTTAGTAGAACTTCGGAGGTGCAGAACTCGAATATGTGAAATTTTTTTGTTGCTTAGAAAGTGTTATAACTGTAAATGGAGGATCAAACGAAGGCATCACTAACTGTATAATGAAGGYAAAACAAGCTATCGGCACCCTCAGCGGGGTGTGCGGCTCTTTCGTCATAACACACCGTACCAAAATAAATATTCAATTCCAATGTTAAGTTTACACTACCATGCAAGGTGCGTTCCAAAGCAAATTTTTTTAATCTAGCGCCCCCTGGTGGCGCCATCTATATGTCGACTGGTGCGTTCATGACATTTAGTTTTGTTTTAAAATTGGTAAAACTTTTTCCGAAACGTATCAATTGATGAAGCAAGTTTATGGCGCAAGTTTATCCCGKAGCACAGTACACGAGAAATTCCAGCGAAACTGTACATGAATTCATAAAAAATCAGACGAAATCATTATTGGAATTCATAGAAATGAAATTGAACATCTCTAAAACATCGATTTATCGCATTTTGACCGAATATTTAGGCTTACCAAAGTTGTTTGAACAATTTGTTCCGCACAAATTGATTGACAACCAAAAATTGCTCTCATCGATCGAGGCTTGTGRCCGACTATTTGACCAAAACTCACATTTTAACCATTAACCACTTCCCGTATTCAACTGATATGGCACCATGYGGCTTCTTCCTTTTCGAAAAGGCCCACGAAAGGAAATTGTGATGCAGCCGTAGCGGCCATTCAAAAGGCTTGCACTGGCATACTGGCGACCATACCGGCCAAGGAGCTCAAAAACTCGTTCGACAGCTTTTGGACCGTGCAAAAACCTGTAGTGAAGCAGAAGGAAACTATTTTGAATTGAATAAAATAATATGCTATATAGAATGCTATCGACTGGATTCCAACCCAGCCGACGAAGAGGCCGACTCGCTCTGACCTGAAGAAGGACCTCGATTATCGAATTACCTAAGGTCAAAAAAAGTTGGACTTAAATCAAGAGGGCAGCAAAATACCTTAAAAAAGGGTAATTCTCATTGTAGTCCGTTGCTCTCCAGATATCGGACCAYTATAACATATAGCTGCTATACAAAATGAACGATCAGAATCAAGGGAAACTTTCGCATCCTCACGAAATTTTACATGGTTTAAGGTAATAACAAAATCTCCGAAAAACTTGTTCAGATCGGATTACTATAGCATATAGCTTCTATACAAACTGGACACATAGTTACTAAAAGAAATGCTCCTGTGAAGGGTATATTAGCTTCGGTGCAGCCAAAGTTAACGTTTTTTCTTGTTTTATACAAATATTTCAATATATAGCGAATTTCTTCATTATTTTCCCTCATTTTTGAACAGCTGTAACTTTTTTTTAACATCTCCGAATTTTTTTTTCTTTCGACTAAATGAAGCATAAAATCTCACCTTTCTAACACTATATAGTATAACACAATGCGATTGGCAGCACTGGGAATATATAACTGCAACGACATCTATTGACAAAATACGAAAAGACTTTTTCGACTACCCATTATAAATGTATGTTTAATGCCCAATGACCATATAATTTGGCCATAAATGTCCCAGATCCCCAAATAGTTGATATTATTAAATTTTTCCGAACTAAAGTTGAAACTGAGTGAATACTTCGAGAGTCATCTTATAGGAGCTTTACTCGAATTTAGTTTTTCCTACTTATTGTATTTCGTCTTCATTTCAGTTAGGTACAAACTTTACATACTCTATATAAATATTTTTTGTACTTAAGAGATCGCTAAAAATAATCATAAAATTAGAACCCGCTGCAAGCTTTCAATGTCATAGCTGAGCGTCGCATCCTTTCGATGGCATGCAATTTAAAAATTCCTCTCGGTTTTCTGTTGATTGATGCAAAGGCTTYTTTGAATGTGTGAATTTATTTATTTGCACAATTCCCCTCCCTTTCTATTGCCACTTTTGCATTTAGTTAATACTGTTGAAAATAATATAAAAAAACACCCTGTTTAGCATAACATACATACGTTACATACTTTGATGATAAATATGAACATATTGGCGTTATGCTTCGTTATGTATATATAAAAAGCTAATATTCAAGAATTTTTCTTTGCCTTAATGCTCCTTCTGGCGCTAAGCCATATGGGGAGATCTTTATKAAATATACAGATAATTTTACGGTCCCATATTGTTGTTGTTTGGGATATGAGTTGGACCGGTCCGAAACACTCATTAAGTCGCCACTTGACTATCACGTTAACGCAAACAAGCACAATAATAGCATTGCGCACCCGCCTTTAGTTTTCCATACAACCTCGAATGCTGGAAAAACAGTCATAAGTAGTTAGTATTCCGTTCGGAAAGGCATGCATGAATGCATAAAAGAAATGCTGAAAATATTCACGAAAATCCCCACTTAGTCAKGGCTACCGAAGTGTACTTACTAGCCTTTTAGCTCGTTTCCAGTCATGGCCCCCTGCCACTTCATTTGAAAGCGGCAAAATCCTTTTCCACTTTTTGTTAGTACTTGAATTCCTCGTGCGCTCATTTGGGGMTAACRGTGCCTTACTATCTGTTGCCAGCTGTCAGTTTGCACTATTTTGCCGGCTTTCGTTGGTAACTTCGCCACGTTGGTGACGTGCACATTGACGTACATTGAAGCGACACAAAATGACACGAAGCTCCAGTGTGGCATTTGTCGCCGTCAACAATGCCAACATGTTTTTATCCTCGCATTTTTTTTAACTATGTATTTCCGTTGCTTGCGAAGTTTGTTTACCCCTTGAGGAGGAAATGCGGGTGTGAGAAGTTTATTTGTTTTCGTCAACTCCWTTATCATCCACCAGAGTCGTCACCGTCAGTCAAGCTAGCCGGTTTCCGTACACAATTGCAAACAACATCAACAAAGGGGCGAATTGAGTTTCGCAATCATTACCGGCATTTAAATGATACCCACACACTCACTACATACCCCACATGTGTGTTAGGGTGGGTCAAAACAAAAAAAAATTCAAATGTTCTTGTTTATCTTGGAAAGATAAAAGATCTCCCATACGAAAAGTTTTTTTGATGTAGTTGGAAAAGAGATAMAATTTTTCTGATAATAAGAAAAAAATAAACTTCCCGTTACAGCACCTTTCAAAGAGGTGTTTAGAGTATCAAGCAAAAAAGAAAACATTTCAATACACCCTAATGCAACTCAAAGCAAAAGCCTGTGTGGCTCGTATTGCCTGAAAGAAAATAACTGGTAATTCAAACCTAACTAATSCTTTATGGACTGATAACACTAGGATCAACTGGTCTATGTATCTGCACATCAGGGGCAACATACCTAGAGACATGATATTGGGGGCTCAGTACGCGTATAATAAAGGCAGTTTGGTAGACATATCTGAAGGGAGCCCTTATGCATAAGGATTATGCGGTGGCGACATTTCTCGAAATTGAGGGTGCATTCCACAATGTGCGGTCGGAAGTGGTCGACATGTACCTCAAGCATCTCCTATATTATCTTCTTCGCGACAAAACTTTCGTGGCGTAGTAGAGCATTGATCGTGCACTATGAGAGGTCAATAGAGACACCCCGTAACATAGGCTTGGCAATGAAATCAGTCCCATGACTTTAGCTTATGCGAATAATTTTGCTCTCAAGGTTAAAAAAAAATTCCTGGAAACCATTTATGATTTAACTCAAGGGTACCTCAATGTGGTAGCTAGCTGGGCGAACAGAACTAGTTTTATTTACCAGGAGGTATAAAATCCTAGATGCACCCCTTTCCACATAAGGTGGCTTTCGACTTCGCCATGTCGAAAAGGTAAGGAAGCCCAGTTATTAAGAAGGGRTGAGGTGGCAGATGTTGTGCTTTAGTTTTACTAAACCGTAATTAAATCGATACTGTTTTGTGGTGTATTTGTCTGGTGGAGAGTGCTCGGTAAAGCCCCACTCACTAAGCGGGCTTCAGTTGAGCCTGCACCGAAATCCCCTCTAAAATCGACTGCTTTCCTGACAACGTGGATCACCACTCCAACTTTTGACGTATGCATCGAAGCTCAAGCGAAATGTTGGAGGGACAATCTTCAGCCGGAAACTCTGAATAAAGTCCTGTTCTAAACTACCAGACCACTTTAATGTCTCTCAATTTGAGGAGGCATTCAAAAACCCAGTAGCAGATGTATTTCTCCGACGTGCAGTTTCTTCTAGGCAGGTATGTATTCACTCCGATAGCAGAGCGTCCATTCTGTATAACTCGCTGACTGTGAGCTTAATCCTAGTGAAGGATAGCATGACCTCACTAGCAGTAGCATCAAGTTATTTCCGTATTAAACTTGTCTGATCACAACGGAATCGACAGAAATTGTGAAGCCGATGAAGGCACCCATACAAAAATTTCATTGCAATGGGAACGAGCAGGAGTTCCTTTGTCTTCGACAGTGTCATCTTGAAACTTTCTCCTCTACTGTCCAGCTTTCGACAGACAAAGATTGAAGCATTTTTGGTTGCCATACTTTTCACAAACCGCACGAAGTGACTATAATTGATATTATTCCTGATCTCACGAGTTGCTATCAAAAGTGTTATCTAAGTTTATGTCTTGTTTTAAAATTTTTTTCAAAAATATCAATATTATAAAATGTCTGCGTAACATTGAGTTTATACTTATACAAATTCAACCGTTTTCCTATGCAATTGCTGTTCCCTTTGGGTATGTTGTTTTACATATACATATACTATATATACATAAATGTCTTTATGGAGGCCGGCAACCCAGCCTCATTACCTACTTGTATACTTCCGACGTAACATACGTTTCGGCGGTTCGGTATTCACATGCAGTGGTAGGGCCGCAAGCGAAAAATTCACACTCCTCCCACAAATTGCATGTATGCGTAAAGCATTTTCAATTGTTTGTTGTCATTCGTGCTCAATGGTTGAAGTTCCTTCAATTGTCGTGCTTTCAATGTGCTCATGTACATACTATTCATATAAGTATACTGCAGGCTGTAAGCATAGGACTGTGTACACTTCGGAATCTTATTAAAAGTTCATCACTCCAAAATCAGTGATTCTGAAATATTGTTTTTTGTCCACAATTGATTGGCATTTGGCGTGCAAGATGAACAATAGCAGGCATAGAGCCGTAGGCTTGCCAAAATTATACAAAATAAATAAATCWGCAAAAGACTTGATTTCTAGTTGTGAAATAGACTTCGAATTGCAAAATAACTATATTGTAGTAATTATTTAACTTGAAATCATTATTGAAATCATATTTGGTAAAGGACATGTCTTACTTTTTTAAACTATAAAAATGTGCTAACATACATATACTCCCATGATTCCTTAGACTACATAATTTCATTGTAAATCATATTAATAAATCTAAGTCACACAGAAAAGCAAATTCGAAATCGATTCACTGCCAATTATATTTTAAGTCATCTCCTATAGTGTATTGGAAATTATGAGATAAGAAATTAACAAGGAGAYCCGACTTTACCTTTTGTTTCAATTCCCACTCTCCATATGATGGTTATGTAATTTGTCAAGAAATGTCGTTTTAATCGAACCTTCATATAAAAAATAGTCTCTCCKATTAAAATCTTAATTAAATAGTGAAGTTTTTGAAAAAAAAATGCAGCCATTTGCTAAATACAGTTTTGTCATCCATGCGTTCTTATCATGTAGATAATGCACTGAAAAGCTAAAATTTTTTTTAAAGCTCCTTGGGTTTACTGACTTTATGATCAGCAAAGCCTTAAATTTTTCGGTGCCCGTGGAAAATACTTGTAGAATAACCCARTTTTGTCTGCATTAAATATATTCTTAACAGACCACTCCAATATTCCTTTCATTCAGAACTTACGCGTTCATTAACAGACGAACTCTCCAAGCATATTATTAACGGGGTTTTCAATAGAGATGCTACAAAAGTAAACCGATCGGAATAGCAAACGACGCCATTGTTTTCCCCGTTACTTTTCCCCGTTATTTTTCTTCAGTAAGGTTTGAAATTTTATCATAGAAAGACAAAATTAAACAACGAGTCCGAATTATCAAATGAGGAAGACCCAAGTCTGTCATCCACACATCATTCTTAGGCGTTGGACATCTTGGCCTACATACTTACAACATCAAATTGACGCAAGAACTGAAGCCGCTTGACCATCAGAATCGTCGTATGCTCGTGAACTGGGATGAGGAACAACTTGAAAATGATCCCGATTTTCATCCAAAAATCATCTTCAGCGATGAGCCTTATTTCTGGCTAAATGGCTTCGTCAATAAGCAAAATATTATCCCGAAAAAATTACGGTTTATGGGACCGCACTTTTGTCGTGATGATCAAGACCGGCACGTTATTGTGAATGGGAATCGTTACCTCTTAACGATAACCGAATATTTTTGACCTGAATGATATAAACATGGATATCTGGTTCCAATAAGACGGCGCCACCAGCCACACAGCGAAAGTCACAATCGATTGATCGAAATGGTTTCAGGTTGGCGACCTGGGTAGTGCGATTTGACGTCTATAGACTATTCTCTATAAGGCTACGTCAAGCCTATGGTTTATGCCAACAAGCCCTCGACGATTAATAAACTTCGTATGAATATCGAAGGTGAAAATTGYAGCAGTRTYAGTCGATTTATACTTGAAAGCCGTCGAAAAAAGCGTTCAGCGTCTGAACTTCTGCAAGGGTGCCCATGGTGG